>NW_021821114.1:0-105734 GCF_901001135.1 Rhinatrema bivittatum | reverse complement strand
ATAAGTGTGAAAACATTATCACAATTTGCTGTAACTAGTTCTTCACCTAGGTAGTAGTGCAAATTGCAATAAACTGCCTATTACCATAAAACATGTCCCTTTTTCTATCACATGCGGTATTTAGTGCATTTTGATAAATCCAGGCCATAGATAGCTAGGGGTAAGTATTGGGGTATATATGTGGGCATTGTAACAGCTTCCACTTGCACAATACTAGAAATTTAACTTCTGGGTGGAGTAAACTCGCATTTCTGATGTCCAGCCTTATTTTATTGCTGCGCCCAGTGTGGCAGAAGCAGATAGACACTGCCACATGAACACTGCAATAGAATAACATTGGGCACCATAAATATGAGTTTATTCCTCCTCAGACACAGGTGTTAAATTTCCAGTGTTAGCTCTCTGGGACAAATAGCAGGCCCAGGTTTTCTTGCTTTTCTTGTACAACTGAACAGTACACAATTTTCACAGCATAAATGTGTATAATGTTTAGTTGTGGGTGCCCTCTCCAGAGGGCTTATACTTTGTTCATCTGTAGGAGCTTGTCCAAAAGAGCTTACACTTTTATTTCCCATGCCATACCAAAATAGCCTTGGATCTAAGAATATGCCCAAAAATTGGGATGGAGAATGCCATCTTGGCAAGGCATGGTAGGTAAAATCAAAATGTAAGCTCTGTAAGGTGAAACCTACATTATGCCAATTTGGGTTTCACAGCATTGGTGGATTGTTCAGCCCACCTGAGATAACTTACATTGGGAATTTAACTCCTGGGTCTGAAGTGGAGTAAACTCACATTTCTGGTGGCCACTGTTATTTTATTGGTATGTCCAATGTGATAGAACCTGCCAGACATTTTCACATGGGCACAGTAATAGAATATCCCTAGTATTTAGATAATTTAACTTTTCCTGAGATAGAACATAAATTACAATCTTTAGAAAAGACAATTGCTAATTTAGAAGTGATTGATGCTATAAATACATTCACATTAAACAAATCTCCAGGAATTGATGGATTTATGGCCAAGATCTATAAACTATTTAAAGTGGAACTGGCTGAGAATTTAAGAAAACTAGTCTTCAATAGACTATTAATCTGTGGTGAGTTCCCTGATTATATGACTGAAGTAGGGATTTAAAGATGTGCAGGGCTTAACTTTTTGTTTTGGTTTGTTTTCTTGTTTCAGGGAGGTTTAATTTTTTTGGTTCAGTTTGTTTCCTTAACTACTCTCTACCAGGGTACTATAAAGCTAAGGTGAGAGAACATTGAAGTAATCTCATCTTAGTCTGACCTTCTTCAATCCAAATGATGTCAAATCTTCAATGAGGTCTACTGTGCTGTTCGTGCATCTCACTCTGCATGTAAAACTGGCCCCAAAACCCTACACTATCCCCAGAACCTCACTTCGAGTTACTAGCTGGCTCTCCTATATATCTCCTATATATATTATATCCTAGTGATATAAATGTGATATAAATAGTTGACTACGAGGATGGCCTCACTCTCTCTCTCTCTCTCACTCTCACTTTCACTTTCTTTCTCATTGCAGCATGAGAGAAATTACGGTACTACCTCTAGGTATTTTCATGAGATGCCATTTTCAGTTTATTTGGAATAAACCTAAAATGGCCTCATTTGTTTAAAATTAATACAGTTTCATACTGGGATTTTAGCGTTCCCTAAATTCTATAAGATTGTAACAGATTTCAACTGATAAAGGCCATTTTCTTTACTGTGCACTGATTTAAAAATGTGCTAATAGGCTAAACAGGATTCTGCCAGACTTGGTAGGAAACAATAAAAATGGATTATTACAAGTAATCACTTGACAGCCTCAGAAAAAGTTCTGAACATAATATTATCTGTGACCATTTAAAAAGTCCTTTTGATGCTGCTAACATTAGATAGAGAAACCTTTTGATATGGTGGATTTGCGGTCTCTGGATTGTGTGTTAGATAAAGTAGGTCCAGGTCTAAACCTTCACACATGAGTAGCAAAACTGTATTAGAAATCTAAAACTAGAGATAAGATCCATGGAAAATATTCCAGACTGTTTGAAATTTGGAGAGATACTAGACATGAATGCCCCAATTCTCCATTGATTTTTTTCTTTAGTGATGGAATAATTTGCTCTGCATATAAGGGAAAATACTGAAAGAATCAAACACCTTCCTATCTCACAACAATTTTTTTCTTATTTCTATTATTAATTATCATCTTTAATTTTTTGTGAACCCCTTTTTTAGAAAGCTTTTTATATATATAAGAGGCAGGCGCAAAAGGTAAAATAAAAGTCGGGAGGGGGGTTAGAGTAGGGCTGAGGGGGAATGTTAGGTGAAGGGGTGGGAAGGTCAGGCTAGGGGGAAGGGAACGAGGAAGGCAGTGCGGCTCGGCACGCGCAAGGTGCACAATTGTATACCCCCTTGCTCGCACCGACCCCCGATTTTATAACATGCGTGCGCCTGCATGCACATGTTATAAAATCACGTGTCCATATGTGCATGCTGGGTAGCGCACGCACAAGGACTCGCTTGCGCAAGCTTTTAAAATCTACCCCACAGACAGTAAATTTCAAAGTGGTGTGCAGGCACATTTGTATGTGCTTATGTCTGCCCATGCCCAGGGCCGCAGCTATTTTATAACATTCACGTGTATATGTGCGCATGTTATAGCCTAACCATGCTCACATATGCACTCAATTTTAAGTGGATGCATGCCTCTGCGCACAAATGCTGCTTCTACTACGAAACGTGGGGGATTTTAATAGGTACACGTGCCAATGCCATTTCCAGGTTTCACAGTTTGCCCGGTTTAGACACAGGACATCCAACTCCCCCTAGTTTAATAGACTCCCTTCTCCACTGTTAGCCCTGACTTCTAAAACCCCACTGATCTGCCTACATTTTTTGTTTTACAACATACACATTATACTGGTCTACATCAATTTTGCTGACTACAAGATTACAAGTGATCTTTATGCATTTTAGTGTGCTGAATCAAAAAATCACATCCGTTTCCTCCAGTCACATCCAGTTTTTCCGCAAAACGCTGTTTACTCATAAACTCTTATAGCAATAACGTAACATTATTATTTAGATATGCTGAATATGCAAAAAGATAATTAATGCGCAGAAAGACATGCTGGATTTCCAAATTTCCTGCACTTTCACATGAGAAATTGAAAGCTGGCATATTTGATGGCCCGCATATTAGACTTCTAATCAAAGACAGAGAATTCCTCAATACCATGAAAGCCATAGAAAAGGATGCTTGGTCTGCTTTTTCTGACGTGATTACAGACTTTCTTGGCAACTTCAGGGCCGAAAATTATAACCTTTTAATTCAAATTTGTTGATTGCTTTTCAAAGACTGGGAGCAAACATGAGTGTCAAATTGCATTTCCTTGATAGCCACCTGAACTACATCCCCTCAAATCTTGGAGCTATGAGCGAAGAACAAGGAGAACACTTCCACCAAGACATCAAGACCATGAAACATAGGTATCAAGGTAGAAGGAACACAAACATGATGGTAGACTATTGCTGGTGTTTACAGCATGACAACCCTGATCATAACTATTCCAGAGCATCCAAAAACAGAAAATGTCTCCCTAACAATTAAAATTTACACAACTATTGCTCTCTTGGTTAGACGTTAGACTCATTTTTTGCATGAAACAAATATATTACGTGCTATCGCTTCTTCAGAACTTATTACCCTTGATATTCGACTTTATAATCTTTAATCAACCAGTTCTCATTTGTGAAAAAATTTGATATATTGCATATTTTTTGACTTCATATTTGGAATCAGCACCTTTCATTTGGGTAAAATCAGCAAAAATAATTAGGTCAGCAGAAAAACTTTTTCAAATGTAGACCAGTGTTATCCATAGCAAAAGTGAAGTTACACAGCAGGGGACCCAGCTGTGTGCCAGTGCATGTAAGTATTTACGCATAACCTTCATGGTAAAATCCTGGAACACCCATGCTCCACCCAGACTATGCCCACACCCCACTCCATTTTTGAAACTTTTCATTTGTGCACACAGTGGCATATATGTGTGTATCATGGCAGCTTTTAAAATCTGCTCAGCATGCACTGGTCTCATATATTCACCCGTCCCCTAATTTATGCATGTGTTGGTCTTTTAAAATTCACCTTTAACTACCTTAACCACATCCTTTGTCAATTAATTCCAGAGCTTTATTGTGCATTGAGTGAAAAAAATTTTCTTTGGTTTCTTTTAATTGTGCTATTGACTAACTTCATGGAGTATCCCTTAGTCCTTGTATTATCTGAAATAGTAAATAACCAATTCACATTTACCCATTCAATTCCTTCTATCATATTCCCCATCAGCTGTCTCTTCTCCAAACTGAACATCCCTAACCTCTTTAGCCTTTCCTCATAAGGGAGCAATTCTATCTCTTCTATCATTTTGGGTGCCTTTCTCTGTACCTTCTCCAGTGCAACCATATCTCTTTGGAGATGTGGCAACCAAAATTGCACACTGCATTCAAGGTACGGTCTCACCATGGAGCTATAAAGAGGCATTATGACATTCTCGTTTTATTCACCATTCCCTTCCTAATCATTCCTAACATTCTGTTTGCATTTCTGGCCACCACAGAACACTGAGTCAATGATTTTAATGTATTGTCCACTATGACACCCAGATCTTTTTTGCTGGGTGGTAACTCCTATTATGGAACCTAACATTGTGTAACTATAGCATAGGTTATGTTTCCCTATATGCATCACCTTGCACTTGTACACATTAAATTTCATCTACCATTTGGACACCCAATTTTCCACTCTTGCAAGGTCCTCCTGCAATTTATCACAATCTGCTTGTGATTTAACTACTCTGAATTTTGTGTCAGCTGCAAATTTATCACCTCACTCATCATACTCCTTTCCAGTTCATTTATAAATATATTAAAAAGCACTAGAGATGTGAATCGTGTCCTCGATCGTCTTAACGATCGATTTCGGCTGGGAGGGGGAGGGAATCGTATCGTCGCCGTTTGGGTGTTTAGAGTATCGTGAAAATCGTTAAAATCGTGAACCGGCACACTAAAACCCCCTAAAACCCACCCCCGACCCTTTAAATTAAATCCCCCACCCCCCAAACCCCCCCCACAAATGCCTTAAATTACCTGGGGGTCCAGCGGCGGTCCGTAGCTAAATCGGGGGAAGGGGGAGGGCAGGAAAACCGGCACACTAAAACACCCTAAAACCCACCCCGACCCTTTAAATTAAATCCCCCACCCTCCCGAACCCCCCCCCCCCCCAATGCCTTAAATTACCTGGGGGTCCAGCAGCGGTCCGGAACGGTCTCCTGCAATTGAATCGTGTTGTCTTCAGCCGGCGCCATTCTGCGCCGCCATTTTGCAAAATGGCGGCGCAAAATGGCGGTGGCCATAGACCAACACGATTCGACTGCAGGAGGTCATTCCGGACTCCCGCTGGACTTTTGGCAAGTCTTGTGGGGGTCAGGAGGCCCCCCCAAGCTGGCCAAAAGTCCCTGGGGGTCCAGCGGGGGTCCGGGAGCGATTTCCTGCCACGAATCGTTTTCCGTACGGAAAATGGCGCCGGCAGGAGATCGACTGCAGGAGGTCGTTCAGCGGGGGTTCCGGACTGCAGGAGGTCGTTCAGGGGGTTCCGGACCCCGCTGAACGACCTCCTGCAGTCGATCTCCTGCCGGCGCCATTTTCCATACGGAAAACGATTCACGGC
Organism: Rhinatrema bivittatum; assembly: GCF_901001135.1. Taxonomy (NCBI): domain Eukaryota; kingdom Metazoa; phylum Chordata; class Amphibia; order Gymnophiona; family Rhinatrematidae; genus Rhinatrema; species Rhinatrema bivittatum. The sequence continues at coordinate 99,989 of NW_021821114.1, read as the reverse complement.
ATCATTACTCCCATCATTAAACTCTTCACCAACATACAAGAGATTTCTACCCATAAAGATTATATTGTACACTTACTCTTGCAGAATCTTTATCCTGTTGGGCTCTATACAATCCTGGACATAAAGCACCATTCCATCACGAAGATGATCCTCCCTATTACTGTGATATAATTTATAACCTTGTATAGCACTATTTCATTGGTTATCCTCCTGTGGGACTGAGCAGTGATTCCAACAGGCCTGAAGACAAACTAGTCTGATTCTAGCCTTTCTTAAAACACTTACCTTTATTACAGCCTCATAATCTCATAACAATAGACTGTCTTCCCTTCAGAATAGTGTATTTAATTTCTCACAGTTCAGCTTCATCTCAGCTCAGTATTTGGACAGTGCTACATTACAGGAGCTACCTTCCCCCTGTATATCTGGGCCTGGTCTGCCTATCACCAGCTGGATCCCAGCTCTTATTTCCCAGCCTCTGATCACATCCTCTGAGCCCCATCTGCCCCACAGATCCCACCCATAGAGCATAAACTCCTTAAGGAATTTAAGATGGGCCAGGCATCTAGCCTGGTCCTGCACAGGTAAATAGGGAACACTAGGGGCACTGCCTCACACCTCCTTCCATCAGGTCTCTGAGATGCCAATTATGTCTATCTCATCATTCACTGCTATACACTCCAGCTCTCCCATCTTACTTCTTAGACTTCTAGCATTGGCATACAGACATTTCTAAGTGTATTTTTTGTATGTATTAACCTACTTTTCAATTGACAGGGATATTTTGGAATCTTTTAGCTCATGTGATTCTGTACTTCTAGAACAGTAAGGACTATTGGGATGCTCTAACTCTTCTGTTTCATCAGTTTCCAGCAGTCATACCTCCCTTCGAACTATGCACTGCTAAGTAACTGTTGGCTTTTCCCTTGTTCTAGTTAAAAGCTGCTCTATCTCCTTTTTATAGATTAGCACTAGCAGCCTGGTTCCACCCTGGTTAAGGAGAAGACTGTCCTTTCAGAAAAGACTCCCCCTTCCCCTTAAGGTTTCCACGTTCCTTCCAAAACTGAATCCCTCTTCCCTGCGCCATCATCTCAGCCACACATTGAGACTCTGGAGCGCAGCCTGCATGTGGAACAGGAAGCACTTCAGAAAATGCTACCCTGTAGGTACTAGATTTTAGCTTTCTACCTAAAATCCTAAATTTAGCTTTCAGAAACTCCCTCACATTTTCCTATGTTTGTGGTGTCCACAACAGTGAGCTCTTTCCCAGCACTGTCTAAAATCATATCTAGATGAAGCATGAGGTCTGCCAACTTCGTACCAGTCAGGCAAGTTACCAGCCAATCCTCATGTCCACCAGGCAGCAATCTACATTTCTAATATTCGAATCACCAACTATGACCTAATCCTTTCCTCCTGGGCTAGTAGCTCTGGGAGACTCGTCCTTAGTGTAAGAGGACAGCAATCACCTGGAGAAGGTCCTTACTACAGATCACTTTCTACTATACCAGGGTGATGCTCTCTGACTAGGAGATCTTCCTCCTCTAAGGCAACAGCAGGGCTGCCAGACTGGAGTTGGGATTTGGTTATTATGTCCCTGTCTGCCTCAGCTACTCCAGATCTGCTACTCTAGTCTCCAGAGATTGGACTTATTATCTGAGAGCCAGAAGCTCTTTCCACCAGGTACACACATATATGGGTAGATTTTCAGAGGCCTATGCACGTAAATCTGAGGTTTACGCACATGGGTGGCTCTTGCTCATGCCGGGTGAATATTTAAGAAGCCTGGCCACGCGCAACCCCAGTACATGTACAACTGCTGGGCCTCTTCAAAGGGGTGGGCCAGGGGCGGGGTCTAGGTGGGGAGGGGAAGGGCGGGGAGGCGAGCTGAATCAGCGCCATTGAACGCTATCCCGAAGGCTTACGCGCTGGCAGCCGGCCGGTGCAGACAACTTACTTCAGCCTGGGGACCTGAAGTAAGTTCTGAAACAAACCAAAAAAGAAAAACATAGATAGGGTTTAGGGGCTGGGAAGGAGAGGGGAAGAGGGAGGGAGTTTAGGTAGGGGGGTAGGGACGTTTCCTCCGAGTCCACTCCTTAATTGGAGTGGACTGGGAGGGAACGAGGAAGGCCCAAATGCGACACCGCGTGGAGGTTGCATTAATTCTCCCTCCTTGCATGCGCCAACCGCACATATGTGCATGGATTATAAAATCCGGTGTGTATGTGCGCACAGCCATCAGATTTTATAACATTTATTTATTATTTATTTATACATTTTTATATACCGACATTAGATCAATGATATCACATAGAGATGTGAATCGTGTGATCGATCGTCTTAACAATCGATTTTGGCTGGGGGGGGAGGGAATCTGATCGTCGCGGTTTTGTTTTTTTTAAAATCATTTAAATCGTAAATCGGGGGAGGGCGGGAAAACCGGCACACTAAAACAACCCTAAAACCCACCCCGACCCTTTAAAATAAATCCCCCACCCACCCGAACCCCCCCAAAATGTTTTAAATTTCCTGGGGTCCAGTGGGGGGGTCCCGGTGTGATCTTCCACTCTCGGGCCACGGCTGCGTTAATAGAAATGGCGCTGGTGCTACCTTTGCCCTGTCATATGACAGGGCAAAGGTAGCGCCGACGCCATTTTGGTTCCTGTCCCCCGACGTCACGAGCGCAAGAGATCGCTCCCGGACCCCCGCTGGACCCCCAGGGACTTTTGGCCAGCTTGGGGGGCCTCCTGACCCCCACCAGACTTGCCAAAAGTCCAGCGGGGGTCCGGGAGCGACCTCCTGCACTCGGGCCGTATTGCCGTATTGCAAAATGGCGCCGGCCGTATGCAATACGGCAATACGGCAATACGGCAATACGCCATTTTGCAATACGGCCCGAGTGCAGGAGGTCGATCCCGGACCACCGCTGGACTTTTGGCAAGTCTTGTGGGGGTCAGGAGGCCCCCCCCAAGCTGGCCAAAAGTCCCTGGGGGGCCAGCGGGGGTCCGGGAGTGATCTCCTGCGCTCGTGACGTCGGGGGACAGGAACCAAAATGGCGCCGGCGCCATTTCTATTAACACAGCCGTGGCCCGAGAGTGGAAGATCACACCGGGACCCCCCCACTGGACCCCAGGTAATTTAAAACATTTTGGGGGGATTCGGGAGGGTGGGGGATTTATTTTAAAGGGTCAGAGTGGGTTTTAGGGTTGTTTTAGTGTGCCGGTTTTCCCGCCCTCCCCCTTCCCCTCCCCCCTCCCCCGATTTACGATTTTTGACGATAAATCGGGGGAATTCCTATTGTATCGCGCCTCTAACGATTTTTGACGATTTAAAATATATCGGACGATATTTTAAATCGTCAAAAAACGATTCACATCCCTAATATCACATGATATCACGTTTACAGATAACGAAAAGGAAATAAGCAGGAGGGGTACTTTTTCTTACAGTGAAACATATCTTTAACAATGTAACAAAATGAAACTTGAAATTTAGCCACAAGATAAGGAAAATATGGGAATATAAAAAGAATGAACGTTGATACGCAAACTCTTCTAACGTAACTTAAAGGGATTAGTTAGCCTTAAAATGACACATGGTGAAAGTGAGCAGCATGCGACCAGGGACAGGGGGTCAGACAAAATGATAACAGGGGCAGGGATGGTCTTGGATGGTCTTATGAAGCCTTTTTGAAGGTTTTCCTGAATATATTCGTATATGGCTTTATTCTCTACCACGGACAGGGGGTATACCGTACCTTGGGTGGCTCCGTATTTGGCTTCAGATTAATAGCGCAGTCATAAGGTCTGTGAGATGGAAGTACATCTGCAGCTTCTTTTCAAAAGACACCTTGGAAAGATGCATATTGAGGCGGCAACCCCGGCATTACTGGAGTGGTAGGCTTGCAAGGTAACGGAGCTTCCACCATCAGGCATTTATCATGGCAGTCTGCACCCCATCTTGATAGTTCAAGTGTAGCCCAATAGAATTGAGGCATATACTGCTACAGCCATGGTAATCCCAGTACTATAAGGTGCATGGCCTTCTCTAAAACAAAGAAGGAGATGGTCTCAGAATGGAGGGCACCAGTCCGTAGACATACTGGTTTGGTGAGTAGGGTTACTTCACCTGGTAAGGGCTCTCCATGAATGGATGACAGAAGTAGTGGAGACTTCATAGTGGAAGTGGGGATCTGTAGGTGCTCCACTAATCGTTGTAGAATAAAATTGCCTCCTGCCCCGGAGTCCACTAGGGCAAGAGTCTGGTACTCTAAGGGTCTGCAGATCAAGGATACAGGAAGAGAGAGCAGAAGAGAATGAATGATGAGACCTAAGAAGAGTCCTCCTGCAGGTCTGCCAGTTTCCTGGACATAAAGGGCAAGTTTGGACAGCATGGTCAGCTTGTCCACAGTACATACACAGTACATACACAGCCCCAATTTCTTCCGCGTTCTTCTCTCTTTTGATGTCAGATGACTGCGGCCTAATTGCATAGGTTCTTCTTCGCCAGCTACTGGGACCGAAGAAACAGGCCTGGGTGTGGACTTAACTCGAACTTCACCCTGAAAGGGTTTTCTGGGAGTCTTGGTCTTTTGAACCTTGTCACGAAGTTGGCGATCAATCCTTGTTGCCAATTTCACTAGTTCAGCCAAGTTCTCAGGCATCACATGATCGGCGAGCTCGTCTTTCAGATGAGAGTTCAGTCCTTCAAAGAAGAGGGTCTTCAGGCATCTCGGGTCCCAGGATAATTCAGACGCCAGTGTCTTGAATTCGATAGCGAAGTCAGCTAGTGGTTTGTTCCCTTGCTTCAGGTGAACCAAAGAAGATCCTGCAATGGTATACCGGGCAGGATCATCGAAGACTGACTTAAACAGTTCGAGAAATCCTTCAAGGTCATGAAGGATTGGATCCTGGCGCACAGCAAAGAGGCCCAAGACAATGATCATCCATCTAGATATGACAGGATATAGGTGGTCTTGGCATATGCTGTGGGAAAGGGGCCAGGTTGCAATGAAAAGTGTATGCAGCACTGGTTAAGGAAGCCTCTGCTAGGGATGTGAATCGTGTGTCCTCGATCGTCTTAACGATCGATTTCGGCTGGGAGGGGGAGGGAATCGTATTGTTGCCGTTTGGGGGGGTAATAAATATCGTGAAAAAATCGTTAAAAATCGTTAAAAATCGAAAAATCGAAAAACCGGCACATTAAAACCCCCTAAAACCCACCCCCGACTCTTTAAATTAAATCCCCCACCCTCCCGAACCCCCCCCCAAATAACTTAAATAACCTGCGGGTCCAGCGGCGGTCCGGAACGGCAGCGGTCCGGAACGGGCTCCTGCTCTGAATCTTGTCGTCTTCAGCCGACGCCATTTTCCAAAATGGCGCCGAAAAATGGCGGCGGCCATAGACGAAAAAGATTGGATGGCAGGAGGTCCTTCCGGACCCCCGCTGGACTTTTGGCAAGTCTCGTGGGGGTCAGGAGGCCCCCACAAGCTGGCCAAAAGTTCCTGGAGGTCCAGCGGGGGTCAGGGAGCGATTTCCCGCCGCGAATCGTTTTCGTACGGAAAATGGCGCCGGCCATACGCGTATGGCCGGCGCCATTTTCCGTACGGAAAATGGCGCCGGCAGGAGATCGACTGCAGGAGGTCGTTCAGCGAGGGTTCCGGCGCCTCGCTGAACGACCTCCTGCAGTCGATCTCCTGCCGGCGCCATTTTCCGTACGAAAACGATTCGCGGCGGGAATTCGCTCCCTGACCCCCGCTGGACCTCCAGGAACTTTTGGCCAGCTTGTGGGGGGCCTCCTGACCCCCACGAGACTTGCCAAAAGTCCAACGGGGTCCGGAAGGACCTCCTGCCGTCCAATCTTTTCGTCTATGGCCGCCGCCATTTTTCGGCACCATTTTGGAAAATGGCGCCGGCTGAAGACGACAAGATTCAGAGCAGGAGCCCGTTCCGGACCGCTGCCGTTCCGGACCGCCGCTGGACCCGCAGGTTATTTAAGTTATTTGGGGGGGGGGTTCGGGAGGGTGGGGGATTTAATTTAAAGGGTCGGGGGTGGGTTTTAGGGGGTTTTAGTGTGCCGGCTCACGATTCTAACGATTTATAACGATAAATCGTTAGAATCTGTATTGTATTGTGTTCCATAACGGTTTAAGACGATATTAAAATTATCGGACGATAATTTTAATCGTCCTAAAACGATTCACATCCCTAGCCTCTGCATCTCCAAACTTCTCCCGAGAAGCGGGTAGGAGCTGATAGAGGCACAGTAGTCTTGACCATCACCTCAGACGGTTTAGCTTTTTTACCTGTAGTGGAAGGTGAGTTCATCTGTGTGTGCAGTAGGTTGAATGCAGCGGTCAGTCCCTCCAGCGCAGTCTGCTGTTCGGAGATCTGCTGGGCCAGGCCTGGAATGGCCTGTAACGCAGTAAGCTGAGCCGGATCCATGGAGTTAGCAATCTGTTATGGTTAAGTGTGTTTTGGTGGATCCTTGGGTGCTGGGGAGATGACCACGCCCACGGGGAGGAGCCTCGTGAGGAGCCACAGCACTAGGCTAGACTCGTAATGCAGAAAACACAGTTAGTCCTTTATTAATCAGCTTGAAGAGAGCCACCAGAGGTGGCAGTAGTGAGGCAGTCTGGTAGTTGCAGTCTCAGGGACCTCGGCAGAGGGAGCCCTTCTCTCCTTGATGATGAAAGGAGGTTCCGCAGCAGGTTTCCCAGCTAGGAGATACTGTGGATGAGATAGACTGAGAGTCAGAGTACTCACCAGGTGTTTGCTGTTGATATGCGATTCCACCAGCTATGTTGAAGAAGGTACAGGCACCGAGGCAGGGAGAGCAGGCCCTCGAGGAGTGAGTACCTGTTCCCTGTAAGGCACCTGAAATAAAGCAGAGGGCCCCGAGGAGCGGGTACCCAGGTTAGCAGTTACCCCGAAGGGCAGTGAGAGAGCTTCCAGCTGCAGCACGGAAGTGGCAGAGTAGAGTAGACAAGAATGAATTCAAGTCCTTGCTAACTCAAAGAGCTAGCAAACATAGTGAAGGTAATGTACCCAGATGGCGTGACGTCAGCAAGAGGGAACACACTCGAGGTTCGCGCCAAGGGTGGTATAAAGACGTGGGTTGCACATGCGCACGCACCCTAGTAGGTACCTGGCAGGAGCAATGGTGGGAGACTGCACCATAGCCATTCCAGGGACGCTGGAGCGGTCGGCTTGTAGACGCTGTGGTAGTCATCTTTCCTAGGTAAGCGGGAGGAGCCATGAATAAGGTGGGGCAAACGGGGCAAAGCCGTCTAGCACCGGCGGATGCAACAGTTATAAAATTTGAACATCCATGTGTGCATGCCGGGAAGTGCGTGCACATGGACGCATACGTGCATGTTTTAAAATCTACTCCATAACCTTTCACCAGCGGGTAAAAATATCATACATGTGTCCAGAATTGCTAAAAGGTATTATTTCTTAAATAAATGATGTGTTTGGTATTCCAAACTTAATAAATTATTACAATGCTATTCAAATTAGAGCTGTCTATGATTGGTGGAATAATAGTGGGTCAAATAAAACAAAAATGAAACAGTGACAGTGAGTATAATTTAAGTTAATTATATGCATAGACTCAAAACACAGACACAAGAAAGGAGTAATTCCTTTAGTGAATTAAGGATCTTTACATATAGATAAAGAGTTTCACTCAGGATCCTTCTCCTATTGCCTCAATTAGAAATGCAGAGATCCTACTGGGTTTAACTTGTAAGGTTTGAAAGTTATGGAAAACTAAAAGTTATCCATTTAAAGACAAGTTGATGGATTTGAATGATAAATATAGATTTTATAATAATGATTACTTCTAAACAATTTGTTCATTTATTTCAATATAAGAAAATTAGCAGCTAAATTTAAGTGTACCTTCTATTGAAAATGTATTTACTGCCAAGAAAACTAAGAAAATGCTGATATCAGTATATATACACACATTTCTAAATAGTCTAAAAGAAAACAAACCCAAAAAGTGTGCTAAGTGGGGAGAAGACTTAGGGATATCTGTTAGTAAACAACAGTGGAAAGTAATTTTGAATACAAGGTAAGCAAACATCAACCTCTGTAATTCTACAGGAAATCTTAATAAAATAATAATGGGGGGTCCTCTATCAAATTAGGCAAAATGCAAAATAAACTAGAAATTAAATGTTGAGGGAATGCTTATTAGATGTAGTAGAATTTCCCTGTGGCTCAATGGTATTGGTAATTGTTGAAAGAACAGATTGCAAAACTGACCTTAAAAGAGATATATACACTAAAAGCTGAGATTATTTTGTTGAGAATGCCTGTAGAAAAGATAAATGCTACAACTGCATAATTAGCCACACACCTTCTAGTTCCTGCAAGAGATGCATTGGCATCCAAATGGAAAACAAATATAGGGTTGGATTTTATTGACTGGTTAGACAAGATGTTAGAATGCTTGGCTATAGAAAAGATAATTTTGGACAAAAAATTATAAAAGTAACAAATGTAGTTTCCTTTTCATTCTGCACTACCGGTGCGCACACATGTACGCCTGATTTTATAACATGCGCATGCCTGCACCTTGCACGCGCCAAGTCCGCTCTGAGCCCCGCTGCCTTCCCCCCGTTCCCTACCCCCTACCCCACCTTCCCTTCCCTTCCCCTACCTCCCCCACCCTTTCCCCCCTACCTTTCTTTTTTGTTCTTTTATTTCAAAACTTACTTCAGGCCTGGGGCTGAAGTAAGTTGCTCGCGTTAGCCGACTGCCGGCACGCGATTTCTGACATAGCGGCAAATGGCCACTATGTCAGAGGCCTATGGCCCCGCCCATGCCCCACCCCTCCCAACCCCTTTTGCATGCCCCGGGACTTACAGTCATCCCGAGGCTTTACGTGCGTCGCCGGGCCTTTTTAAAATAGGCCCGGCACGCGTAAGGCCGGTTACGCGTGTAAATCCTCTGGATTTACGCGCATAACCCTTTTAAAATCCAGCCCAATATGTTGGGCATCATTTATAAAATGGAACAATATTTAATTAAATTCAAGAGGTCTTTAAGCCTACAGCCACTAAACTGTGAAATTTTATTGTGTGAGGGGTCCTTCGGTAATGAACAAAACAAATAATGAATTTAGTTTTTCTGCTTTGGCTTATCCTCCCTGATCACCTTTTTTACCCTAAAGACCTCTAATGTACCAAATGACTCCCTCTTCATAACCTGACTGCTGGCAATAACTGCATAAAAGAAGGCTTCCTGACCTACATTAGTTATGATTTTGAAGGATAGAGCCCGCAAATCTCTTTTGGGAGTGGGGCACAATGAGTGCGGGTGGAAGGCTGCAGAGTCGGGAGGGAGGGAGGGAGGAAAGAAGGAAATGACGTGATGGCATCGGTGGAGGGGAGGGACCTCAGCGGAGGGAGGCACGGCGTTTGGTTGGCTGGGGCTGGGCCTTAAAGGGGGAAGCCATGCGGCGGCAACCCCCTCTTCACTGCCCAGCACCAGCTGAATCAGCGTTCCCACCCACCCTCCCATTACTACTGTACCATAGGGAACCCTTAGATACCTGTCGCAGCCCTTGGCGTTGCAGCGCGGTGACCAGCGCATTAGCTAAGCCTTTGCTTAGCAAAGTGAGCAGGTGAGCAGACAGACTATGAGCAGGCCAGCGGCCTAACAGGTTAGGACCCCAACCCTCAACACTTCAACGGCCTAGAGGGTGGGAGCGTGAAAGGGGGAATTGAGGGAATTCGACTGAAAACCCTGACTTCGATGGTCAGGTCTTACCACGGCTTCTATAGCCGGGGTACCAATGTTCGCCAGCGGCAGAGCTGGCTCATCGCTTGCTATTGGGGTGCTGGTCACCAGGAGTTAACCCTATATATATTAGCCTTAGGTTAAGGAATGTGGTTGATTAGGTTCATTACGATGTTTTATGTATTAATGTGCAAACTTGCAGTGCTATGTTTGGGCTGCGGCCATTATGTGACCAACAATAAAAGCAACTCTAGAACTTAAGCGGCGTGATAGTGGATTATTATGGGCAGGTAAGGGTCACAGGGAGGGGTGGGGGTGGGTTAAATGGGTGCAGCCATTACTCACTGCCCACATTGTGACTGAGTTTCTTAACCTGCAATCAAGTACAATAACTTGCAGACTCTGGTACATCTTATCTATTGTCTTCTCTCTCTGATAATCCAAAGGCATGTATACTTGTATGTCATCAGGCCTTCAATCTGAGGTCCCTTATGATTTTGCCACAGGGAGTAGATAAATATTGCAAAGGACAGGACACAGAAGTGACCCTTGTGGGACTTTATAGAAAATGGGATAAATTTTTGCTAAGTAACAATAAAGCTAAACTACCAGCATAGTTTTGCTTTGTTTATTGGTGCAAACCCTGAAGATTAAAGTACTATTGCATCGACACAGACACTTTTGAGTAATGTATTTTATTCATCAAATTGTGTTATATGCCATTGTGTATGGCATTTCAACATCGTTGTTAGGAATATTATCTCATTATCACAAACTGATATTGAAATATATATCCAATATGAGTAAGGACCTTCATTTTCAGTATTTATTTTTCCCCAGCAATTTATCACTTTATTACAACATGGGGAACAAAAAATAGGAGAAATCAATGGAAATAAATGAAACATCATTTTACAGGTAAATATTATTTTTGTTCTTCTTGTGATAAACACTGAGAAACACTGAGAAATTCCAAGAAAAATAAAATAAAAACTGAAAATGAATGTCCCTAAATATGAGCTATTTCTGGTATTTACTAAAACCTTGAGAATATGTTTATTCTATTGTCCCCCTGGGCTCCTCACTGTAAACTATTCTCTAATCATTGAAGTCCTGCTCACCACCCAAGCAGAAATGAACCATTTATTGGGTTGGGCAATTTAAACCTATAGATAAATGAGAGACCCCGCTCTACTTCATGTTAAGTTTTCCTAATAGCAGTATGCTCTTGGCTGGGAACAACTGGTCTACGGGCCTATCCATCACCATGAAAACATGTTAGATTTAGTTTTTCTGAATGAACATTTCTTTTTCTAATATCCACTTGCCATTCTATACCGAGGTGCCCTGGAATGCCCACTACCTAGTTACACTAAAATTCATTTATCCTTTAACCCAAAAGATTGTTGACTCATGTTTCCAGTATGTTAAGCATGGCTATATTGACACTGACTACCATGTCTTGCCTCTTTCTCAACATATCCTATTAATGATACTGTGACAATCTGGTATGACTCACTATACAATGAAGTTGATGACTTGATGCCATTATTTATTTATTTTTATTTGTAAGCTTTTATATACCAAAGTTTGGTACTGGCCTTCACTCTGGTTTACAGACAAAAAAAAGTTTTACAGTGTTAAATAACAATTGTGGTATATAACATTGAAAGGTCGTAACATAAACATTATAGGTTTGTACATTTACAGAGGTAACTTTAGTATAACTATAAACAGTGATTATGTTGTGTTGATGACACTTTTACATTTTCATGAGTATAAGTATAATGTAGTTGTTATGCCATCTGAGTGAGATAAAAAAATTTAAAAATTTAAAAAATTGATGCTATTAAAAAAAAATAAATCTCTAGGGAAAACAATAGAGCCCCTTGATTCTCCCATGAACTCAAAAAATATGAAATCTTGCCTTGAGCATCAGGGACACAAGACCCATTCTAAGAGAGATCTTGTACATTACAACCATGTTCTCACAGTTACAAACATAGAAACATAGCAGGACCCATCAACTGGAACTCTATGCCTACTGACTACGTATTGAACCCTGCACACACAAATTTAAAAAAAATTGAAAACTTGGCTTTTCAAGCCCATAATACCTACCATTACCCCCAGCCACCTACGCTCTACTTTAAAGTTAAAAACTGTTCTCTGAACATGCCTTGTCACCAAGCCTTATTCCTTTACATATATTATATTTCAACAGCCATCTACTCGCTAGTTTTAATGATATATACTGCACTTTAAGCATGCCTGTTCCCAAACATTTTAATCAAACATTGTATATAGTGTACAATATATATAGCGAAATGTATCCCAACTACCCACGAATATAACTTATCATCCGTTTTATCTGTTGCACGGCGCATGGCGTGCGTGGGTGTTTTTCTTCGCCACCATTTGCAATCGGACGCCATTTCGGTGTATTCAGAGCCAAAAACCAGCCCTTTCCTGTGAGTCATCAGTGACTTACAGGAAAGGGTCGGACAGGTTGGCATGGATACTGGAATGCAGCGTATCAGCGATAACATTTTGTGAATGCAGTGCTCGATGACGATTTTCCTGATGACCCAGCACTATATTATTTATTTATTTATTTAACAGCTTTTTTTATACCGACATTAAAATACACATCATATCGGTTTACATTTTAACAAAAGGAGGAAATTACAATAAACAGGGGAGGGGACAACAGGATAACTGATAGAATAGTAATCGGCGTGCCACACACTTTTTTTGCAGGGGTGGTGTGGAGAGGTGGTCTCTGTGGAAGCAGGCTGCACTCAGAGCTAGTCTGAGTTCAGAAATCTCTACTGAATTGCTAGCTAGGCTAGTTAGTAAGGAAAAAAAGCTATTTATTCTTTATTTGGCTGCAGTGCCTGTACCAGCTAGCCCTGTTTGTTTTTTAAGCAGTTTATTTAGGTGATCTGAGATGGTCTCTCTGTGCCAGGGAGAAAAGCTGCTAGCAGTGCCATTTTTTTTTATTCACCCTCTGTGCTAGACTGCAAGCAAGCACCATTTGGGTGTTGTGGCTGAGAGAGATATCTTCAATTTTGCTAGAATTTCCACTGGAAAATATATTTCATCAATTTTCCTGCTGTGCCAACAATTCCAGCTTTTTAAAACTGAGTTTGTTTAATTCAACTCACTCAGTCTCTCTGTGCATTGGGCTTCAGTGGGCTGGCAGTTTAGCAGACTGAAATGTATTATTGGGACAGTCTGTGCAGTGAAATCCCCAGTCTGCCTCTTTTGTGCTTACAAGCAAGCTGTGTGTGTGTGTACACCACACATGTTACATTGGTGCATAGCAAGGCACTGTGACAGTGGGCAGTGGGTATTTAACAGACTGAACTTTATTATTGGGACAGTCTGTGCAGTGGCACTGATAACCCCTGTTACATGGTAAGGGCAAAGGGCCATCAGCGCCATTTTGATTAGTGGCAGCTGGTGGCCCGAGTGGGGAAGATCGCTCCCAGGACGCCGCTGGACCACTAGGGACTTTCGGTAAGTCTTGGGGGGGGGGGAGGGGTTGGGCAAGTCTTGGGGGGTCGGGAGGGTGGGGTTTGCAATTAATTAAATTTGAAGTGTTGGGTTGGGTTTTTTTTTTATGTGCCCTTTCTTCCCTTCCCAAAAACGATAAGAAAACCACACAAAATTTTGTGTGGTTTTCTTATCATTTTGTTGCCCCCCCGAAATGTGACGAAATAGGAAATATCGTCTCTATTTCCTATTTTGTCGCAAACTGAATGCACATCCCTATTGAATATCCCTGATTGGCCACTGATGGAAACAGGATACTGGGCTTGAAGGACCCTTTATCTGACCCAGTATGGCATTTCTTATGCTCTTATGTCATTAAATTATCCTGCTAATGGTAGCTGGATATTTTTAAACATAACCGGATATTCTTTTGAATACAATCAGTTATATATAAAGTTATTTGGCTACTGTTAGCCAGATAACTTTACACACAGCCAGCTATATTCAAAAGAATATAGCCGGTTAAGTAGCAATCCAAAGTAAAAAAAAAAGATTGTGGGCTTACAGGCCCTAACCAGACCCCTTCCTACATCCCACGTATGATCCCAGTAGGGCCAAACCTGCATTCCCTTCTACAAATTGTCCGAATCTTAATTTAAAAAAGAAATAGCCAGGTTTCGGTGCTTCATCCCCTTCCCTATCCCCTGCTCTCAGTTCCCATTTTTAAAAAAATATGTTTCTCTCTAGGCCGCCCTCCAGACCCCCTCTCCATAACCCACCTCAACCCTATCCCTTCCCTCCACTGTACCTTAAACTGAAGTTTTAATGTGGCCTGGATCGTGGCAGCAGCCTACCATGATCAGAGCACAGTGCCTGTGCCTCTGCATTGCTAGGCAGCTACATAAAGCCAGATATCTCAGTCCCTCCCCGGAATACCCCTTTTCTATCTGGCCTCTATGAAATAAAAATAAAATGAATGGAAGCTAAAAATAAAGCAAAAGAAAACAAAATGAAATTTTTTGCCATGCAGAATCCTATTTCTAAATATCCATCCAAAGTTATGATTGTTTAGTTTATCAGCCCTAAATGTACATATTTCTTTTGATCAATTCTAGTTGTTACATGTTGATGCCCCACTTGACTGCTTATAAACAAGCTCCCTATTACAAGCCTCTTATGTTTCAAGATGAAACTTTATCAGTAAGTGATCGCATTCATTACATCTGTCCAACAGATGCTATGCAATACTTAGCCAATTCTGCTTTATTATAAAACACTCTAGTAAAATAACCCCAAGATCAGTATGGGATTGGCCAATAAGTTAATCATATATTTAAACTTTGACCTTTTATTTCCTTAATTATAGAAATGAAATCTTTGTATAATAACCAAAGCAAAGGAATTGGATAGGAATAAATTCCCCATTGGAAAAATATTGGGGCAGATTTTAAAACATACGCGCGCAGCATACATTTGTGCGCGCAACCCAGCGCGCACAAATGTATGCCCGATATTATAACATGCGCACGCAGCCGCGCGCATGTTATAAAATCAGGGGTCAGCACGCACAGGGGGTGCACAATTGTGCACCTTGTGCGCGCTGAGCTGTGCCGCCTTCCTCAGTTCCCACCCAGGCCGTTCCGAAATCAGAGCGGCCTCGGAGGGAACTTCCCTACCCCCCACCCACCTTCCCTTCCCTTCTCCTAACTCTCCCACCCCCAGCCCTAAGCTAACCCCCCCCCCTAAAAAATGTATCTTACCTAGTTAAGCCTGCCTTGGGCAGGCGCAAGTTGCGCGTGCCGGCCAATGGCTGATCCGCGATCCCGGGTACAGCAGCAAATGGCCGCTGTACCTGGAGGTTCCGGTCCCGCCCCTGCCCCACTCATGCACTGCCCCTTTTTTCAAGCCCCAGGACTTACATGTGTCCCGGGCCTTTACGCGCACCACCGGCCCTTTTGAAAATAGGCCTGGCGCGCGTAACCCCCTACATGCGTAAATCCTCCTGGCACAGCATTTGTGACTTGCCTGAACACCTTCTTGAAGCCAGGTCTCCTGGGTTGGAATGTAAGGTACAGCCACCTTGTCACCAAATTGACTTTCTTGGTCGTTAAGCTTAGTAAGTCTTGGGAATATGGTGCTTTCATGCTGGCGCAATTTTGAGTCAGGCTGTATTATATTATTTGCAAACATAATGTAAACATGTACTGTAAATAACCTATTATAGGAACATAAGCACAGTACATAAATGCAGAATTCTGTAACATGGCAGACATACTGGGAAGGATGATAAAACTGAAAGAGGACTTGGAAAAAATGGAACAATGGGGAAAGGTTTGGTAACTGTGCTTCAATATAAAAACCGTAAGATCATGCATATGGGATGCAAAAACCTTTTAGTCACTTATCAAATTAAAAATTAAAAAATAAAAGAACTGTCAACTGTTCAACAGGAAAGAGCAGACAGGAAAGCAAAAGAAATCTAATATCATACTTTGGTACAAAAGCAGTGTTATCAGCAGGAACAGGAGGTATTATTTTCCTTTATAGGTAACTAACGAGATATCATCTTGAGTACTGTGTTTATTTCTGGAGGCCATATCTTGTGATGAACATTGAGAGTAAGAAAGAAGGTCAGAGAAGGGCTACCAAAATGGTACATCACCTTTAACACTAACCCTAGATATTTAAGGCTCTCAAAATGTGCTTGCTGGAGAAAGAAAGGAAAGGAGGAATATGATTTTAAAAAATTTAAATATTTAGCAGCTTTCAAAAAAGTACAAGATTACAATTCTCAATAGAAAAATAAATTCAGGAACAAGGAGTAAGGATAGAGAGTGGGACATTCAAAACAAATATGGGAAATACTTCTTTACTGAAAAGGTGGTTATATACCTGGAATAATCTGCCAGTAAAGGTGGTGGAAGCCAAAATGGAATTAAAACTTGCTTGGGAGTTGGGACAACTATAAAAGGAAGTAGTAATAACAGAATAACAGGTTTGAGAGGTGGGAAAATGGGGGGAGAAATGTCTGGCTGTTAGCTTAATTATAATATACCTGTATGCTTATCTATCTAGAATAGTAGAGGATCAAAAAGTAGAGATATTAAAAATGACTTGAATAAGGAGTGATATTCTGACGATGTTCAAGATTATATAACTGAAAACTGGAATGTATCCTTCACTATAGCAATGTAGATAGGAGAAACTTAGCAGACTAGGTAGGACAACTGGCCCTTATCTCCCTACCTCTACTATAATGTAAACTTTAAAACTACATTTGAAATGTTTTTCTGATTTTTTAAAATTATTGTGATATAAAATCAGCAGTCTGTAGCCAGGTTTTCTTGCTCTTGGGTTTCTGCCTCCACCCTCACCACCATACTGCTGATTGAGGTTTCCTGTGATAGAGACATCTTACTTTAGATGCATGTTCATTATATCCACGTTAAATCTATTTTCTATTTCCTTGCTTGTGGGTATTGAACTAGGAATCCTGATTCCCCTCACTGCAGGAACTGACCTCAGGAATAAGAGCAGGTCCAGGACACAACTGACCTTCATAATTTGCTATAAACTACAATTGCTTTCTGAATGAATCATCAAATCAGTCATATGAATTATTTTAACTGCAATCATATTTCTCATGCATAAGAGATTATACCTCCTACCATCATTATGCTTGGGAGAAATATCTCTGGATTGCACCTTGGGAGCTATGGCTCTCTTGCCATAGGCATGTTTTCATAATTATTATAGTCAAACGTAGTCTTTGAGTATTTCTCCAGTTCCTTGGCTAGATTGGAGCGAGGCGTTGTAGTAGACACATTGTTTCTGTATCCATATTGTGGGATCTCCAATTGCTTAACAAAACCATAGGCCTAGAAATGAAAGATACATGCAGTTAATTAAGTTTTATGTGTATTGACATTCTTTTGATATATAATACATACAGAGAAACTTGTCATTTCTGACAGAGTAGAATCACTTTGTCTTCTGTGACACAGAAGAGATTTCTTTGTTAATGAGTACACCCACAGTTCTTGAGTTGGCTTGCCAAATAAATAATATTTATTATATCCATAAATGCATACACTGCTGTATAAGATCTATATTCTGTTGTAGTGGAAATAAATTCTTTGGTAAGCATAACATAATTATTTTGAAATCAGATGTATTTTGTTACTGTGGCATTTTACAAATTTAAAGAAAAATTATTAAGCATAATAATGCAACTTCATTTTGGAAAACTGAAAGGGGTACAAGAAAATAGATAATCCAGATAATGTGTAGTACCTGCTAGGTGTCAAGAAAAAAGTTAGAGACAAATCTGGCAACTATAGACATGTAAAACATTCGGATATGTTTTGACCTTTTGTGATATGCTGTAATATGAGAAAATAGGATGCAATATATTTTATCACAGCCCTAATGGAACTGACATTATTATTATGTACTGTCATTATCATTTTAAACAGAATCTGTTAGGGATGTGCATTTGTTTGAAACAAATGGGTAAAGCATAATAGCATAATGAATGTGCCCATACTGGTTCATTCATGCCCCCCCCCCCCCTAAAAGAATGAATGGACAGGTCCCATGAATGAAACAAATATTCTTCAGACAATTTGTTTATGTTTCTCATTTATTTCAATGGCTTTGTACTGCTGAGAAAATAATGGTAACCATAGCAACCAGCTCT
Source organism: Rhinatrema bivittatum (assembly GCF_901001135.1). NCBI lineage: Eukaryota > Metazoa > Chordata > Amphibia > Gymnophiona > Rhinatrematidae > Rhinatrema > Rhinatrema bivittatum. The sequence goes on along the minus strand of NW_021821114.1, from coordinate 82,039 downwards.
TGCATGTGTTACCTCACTTCCTTATCAGAAACTTGTCAGAGCTAAGGCAGGATAAGTTAGGAAGGAGACTAACCAGAGGACAAATCACATTTCAGCATCCTTTTACCTAGCCTATAGTTGCTATTAGGGATGTGCATTTGTTTTGGATGAATTAGGCACAAAAAATGTGTTTTTGAGTTAGGGCACACTAATGGGAATTAGTGCACGCTAACTCCCGGTAGTGTGTGCTAACGTTTACATGTTAGCACGCACTAACAGGGAGTTAGTGCACTCTAACAGGAGTTAGTGCGCACCAACCCCGTTAGTGCGCACTAACCAGACATTTTGGGTCCCCTGAAAAAAAAAAAGCCTGAACCATGGGAAAACCAAAATTTCCATGGTGGGACACAAATGAAGCCCAAACCGAATGGTTCGGGCATGCACATCTCTAGTTGCTATCTGAATTGACTAATGCTGATGTCAATGTAAAGCATGAACACTGCAAGAAGCAATCTGTATTTACACTCTAGCTCTTTGCAGAGGACATGCTAAAAGAAGCTCTCTGAGAATTTTTAAAAAGCTTAACTTTTGGATTTGCACTGATAAAGTGCTACTTCTAATGTTATTTATGCTGCAATGGTTTCATTCATTATGCCAGGAAGAAAGACAATACACTACTGCTGAATTTGATTTTTGTCTTCACTGAGAGAGGGTCAGGGTGGGAGACAGTATGGAAATTACATTTGTGGCAGTGCTAGTAATTGTTTTGTCACTGGATACTAAAGTAAACACAGCACACTCAGAGACTGATGAGAAGATTCTTTCCAGGTTGCTAATCTTTTTTGTCTGTTAGTGTTTGATAGTTTCTATGTGTGTGGAATCAGTCAGCATGAATACACACAGTACATTACAGCACACATAAACTTTACATGTGTCTGCGTATGTGTGACACAATTCTCATTTCAGTGAGTGGTACTGTGAGTAGGGGTATAGTTACAGTATCAATAAAATTCTCAGTAGGCAGTACATTTCTTCAAATTCTATCATGTTAAGAAAAGAGAAGGGAGGGGATCATGTCTGGATTGGCAGCTTTGGCAGAGTCAGCAATAAAAAAGGCAGACAGCACCTAAATTAAAGAGGGACTTTTTTTTAGGTCAAAAATGGTAGGAGAGGAATGCAGCTCAATGCAGAAGAAATTGAAATTGGAGAGCATATGTCACCGCTGCTTGTTCTTCTTTCTCTTATTTTAGAGCAGAGGGAAAAAACAGGAGTAATCCAAGACTGGCATTAGCAAGGAAAGTGTACCAGAAGTGCAATGCTCAAAGCTAGTAGCATGCTCCTTTTTGGTTCCTGCCTATGAGGTAATGAAGGCAGTATTTGCATCAACTGATTCAGAGGAAGAATCTTGTCTGGGATTTTCTGAATCAGAAGATATTGAAGAGCTAGTAGCTGAACAGAATTTGGGAAGTTTAGTCAGTAGTCTCTTAGCCTCTAGTTCAGTGAAAGGGGAGAGAGATGATACTGATGATGTTGAGGTCAACCCTCAGAAAGAATAGGAAGTACATGTAGAGAGAATGAGCAAAGCCCTTGGCAATTTTCTTCAAGGTCCACCCTCTACCTCAAGAACCACCCTCTACCTCAATTCCCAGTCCATTAACTGCTATTAATCAAGTCTACTTAGGGAATAGCCACTGCTATTAATTGCATCAGTAGCATGGGATCTTCTTGGTGTTTGGGAAATTGCCAGGTTCTTGTGGCCTGGTTTGGCCTCTGTTGGAAACAGGATGCTGGGCTTGATGGTCTGCCCAGCATGGAAATGTCTTATGTTCTTAATATCAGCTCCCACAGATGTAGAGATGGGATCATGGAAGAAATATCTGATCTGGAGGCTATTTAAAGTGAAGGAGGACCCATGTTTTGCTCAGTGTATTCACTGCAGGAAGGATATCAATTGAGAGAAGAAAGTGGGGCATCTGACAAACACTGGTATGCAACAGGGACCTGGCATCAGGGGAGGGTGGCAGTACTAACCTGGGCACCCATTCTGCCATAAGTAAAAGCCAGAGAAAGAGGTTGAAAAAAGAAATACATTTAACCCAATATGATCCCACATCACCTTACACCAATCAGGTGGCATCTGAAGTGGCAACACTTCATAGAGGAAATTTGATGGTGTTCCATAGCACTGTCCCATGTCAAGAGCTAGGCAGTATCTAAAATAGTAATGAGGAACATCTGAGAAATGATTTTCCTTGATGACTAGTTCCTGAAGGTGTTAGAGAACATGGGTTTTTAGCGACTGCTGCATGTGTTAGACGTCAGTTTAAAAATACCATCCAGGATTAAATTTAGTAGCAAGATCATCCCTACAACCATTTCCATAGTCAAATGCAAGTGCAACTGGATAAGGCAAAAAGGAATATAGTGCATTTCATTATCAATATCTGGACCAGCATGAATGCTATGTATGCTTTCCTTTTCCCAATGGCACACTGGTGGGACCTGGCTGAGGTGGGAATAGAGCCTCAGGGTGCAAGTGGGCTTTGCACCCTGAGGCTCTATTCCCACCTATTTACCAGGTATAACTAATGTTTTCCACATTAGTTATACCTGGTAAAAAAAAAAAAAAAGGTGCTGGGTGCTGCGGTCCCAGTGGTGATAGGAATCAATTCATGAAAAATGAAAGAGAGGTGCAGGAAAATGGCAGGTCATTTCCATAGAAATGTGAAGGCAGGACAACTTTTCCTGGAGAAGCAGGAAGAACTGGGGATGCCTCACATGTTTTTGATTCAAGATGATGGCACCCACTAGAATTTGACCTATATTATGGCACAGATGTTGATAGAGCAGCAGACATCCCTTCAAAACCTGGTGTGCATTGTCCCTTGGGCAACATGATTGGGTAATGAGGAAGCAGCTGATACAAATTCTGAAAATCCTCTAGGATGCCACGAAGGATCTACGTTCCAGGAACACCTCCTGGGGTCTTCCCTATAGTAAATATTCTGGAAGAAAAGTTAGAGGGCATCTGTAAGCAAGATGAAATGAAAGCAGAGTTGTTGCAGTTTCTGGACTCCTTGCAACAGCAGGTGAAAGGGAGACTGACATCTCCCAGAGAAAACAATACAAACACGCTTCCTAAATGTGTGATCCATGGGTGAAGGGAGTTTCACCATCCAGTCCTAGTGTATCACATTCATGAAGGAGATACAGATAGCTAGGGTGTCTGAACCTGAGCACCAGAGGCTGAGGAACAGTGGGGATGTAGCACACGAAAGAGCAGCCACCTCAGAGAGTAGTATGAGAGGAACAGTTCCCTGTCAGCTAGCACTTCCTCTCCCACCTCAATATGCCAAAGTCTTCAGAGTGTATGGTTTGATATCACAAATAGGATACAGAGAAGTCACAAATATGGACTTTAGTAAAATAGAGACATACCTAGAGGAAGAACTGGGAGAAAATGGGTGAGGTGGAACAAGAGTGGGCCAAATTAAAAGGAGCAATTACAAATGCAACAAATCTATATTTTAGAAAAGTCAATAAAAGTAAGAGGAAAAAATAAACCAATCTAGTTCTCAAAACAGATAGCTGAAAAAATAAAGGCAAAAAGAACTGTATTCAAGAAATATTAAGGATCCCAAAAGGAGGCACACAGGGAGACAAAGAAAGAAATAAAGAAAGCAAATGGTCAAGTGGAAGAAAGGTGTTGCTCATCCTGTCCACGCTAGGCCTGTGCCTGGGCCTTCTCACCTTGCTCCTGCGCTGTCGGGCCCCGGGCCGTCCTCTCCCGCTGCCGTTGCAAGTGCCTCCCTTCTGTGGCGCTCTGTGGCGGTGTCTCCCAGGCCCTCCACATCTGGCCTAGCTCCACGCCGGGGCATGGCGTCCTCTCCGGCGCTGGTCCCGCCCCTAGCTGCGCGTGCATGGACCCGCCCGGCCCTTTAAACGGCCAAGGGTGGGAACCAGCTCCGCGGCTCAGCCCAATGACGTCACGTAAACCTCATATAAAAGCAAGGCCCTGTCCCCCAGGACCTTGCCTTGGCATTCAGGTCAACACCCTGGTATTATTTGTTTGCCTACTCCATGTTCCAGAATTCTTTGTTCCAGTGTCTCCTTGTTCCAGCGTCTCCTTGTTCCAGCATCTCCTCGTTCCAGCATCTTCCTGTTCCTGAGTCTCCGTGTGTTCCTGCATCCTTTCCAGGTAGTACCCCTTCGGATTGACCTCTGGTACTGACCCCTGCCTGCCTGACCTTTCTCTTGCCTGTCACCTTGAACTGACCTCTGCCTGCCTGACCATTCTCCTGTCTGCTGCCTGGAACTGACCCTCGCTTTCCTTGACTATGCTCGTCTGACCTTGGTATTGACCCCTGCTTTGGCTGACTACTCTGGCTCTGACCCTTGCGCTTCACTCGGACACTCTCTTCTGGCCTACTGTGACTACCAGACCAGCCTGCAGGGAATCCACTCGCGGCTTCCACCTGACTAGACCCGCAGGCACTACCTGTCTCGCCCGCAGAACCTTCCTGAACTGTGACCTCCCTGAGGTCTCTGGAGCTTCCAGTTCAGGTCTAGACCATCCTCTCTGCATTAGCCACTCACCCTTGCTTGTGGTGGACACACCTCTCCGCTACCTCTCCGTGAGACCATCTGAGGCCCACCTAAGTCCAGGCGGTCTGGGTACCTAAGGGCTCAACCTACAGAAATCCCAGACTGTTATTGGTGAAGCTCCAGTTAGCCTCTGTCTTCTCGTGTGCTCCGCCTCCTGGTGGCAGGCGCTCTCTGGGTCCACCCAGAGGGCCGTACCAATCCTGCACCAGGCCAAGGGTCCACCTCCAGCACAACAAAAGGATTGCCAAAGAGGGAAAGCAAGATGACAAAACATTTTTCAGATACATCAGAGAAAGAAGGGAAACCTGAAGTGGTACAATGAAAATGAAAGGTGACAAGAAGCAATGTGTGGAGATAGATGAAGAAGTGGTGGAAATAGTAAACAAATACTTCAATTCAGTGTTCACTAAAGAAGACATGGAGAAGGACCGTTGCTAGTTGACAAGACCATAGATGGGGATGGGGGTAGAGGAAACTCAGTTTATAGAAAATAATTTTTGGCAAGAGCTAAGCAAAGTGGACAAGACCATGGGAGCCAGCTAAGGTGCATCCCAGGATACTGAAGGAACTCAGAGATGTTCTGGCAGTTCCACTGAAGGCATTTTCAGTAGATCCCTGGAAATGTGAGTGGTGGTACAGGATTGGAGAAGAACAGTGGTGGTTCCGTTTCACAAGAGTTGTAGCAGAAATGAGGCTGGAAACTACAGTCCAGTTAGCCTCACCTCAGTGGTGGAAAAATGAATCATTTCCTGAAGGAAAGGATAGTGAAGTATCTACAATCAGATTGGTTGCTGGCCCCAAGGCAGCATGGATTCTCTAGAGGAAGGTCCTGTCAGACAAATATGAATGATTTTTTTTGATTGGGTGACTAGAGAATTGGATTAAGATGTGATCTACTTGGATTTCAGCATAGCTATTGATACGGTCTCACATTTGAGGCTTGATAATAAAATTGGAAGCTTGGGAGTGAGTGCAAAGGTGCTGGCATGGATTGAAAGCTGGTTGACTGATAGGAAACAGTGTGTAATGGTAAATGGAATCTACTCTGAGAAGAGAACCATGTTAAGTAGAGTGCCACAGAGATCGGTTTTGGGGCCGGTTCTGTTTAATATCTTTGTGAGCAATTTTTCAGAAGTGATAAAAGGTAAAGTTTATCTATGTGTAGATGATACTAAGATCTGCAATAGAGTGGACATGCCTGAAGGTATAGAGAGAATGAAAAGTGATTTAAGAAAGCTTGAACAGTGGTCGAAGATTTGGAAGCTGGGATTCAATACCATGAAGTGCAGAGTCTTGCATCTGGGATGCAGTAATCTAAAAGAGATGTATGCGATGGGGGCTGAAAGACTAATTTGCATGGACTGGGAGCGGGACCTTGGGGTAATAGTTTCTAGTGATCTGAAGATGACAAAGCAATGTGACAAGGAGGTATCTAAAGCCAGAAGAATACTGGATTGAATAGAGAAAGGGATAATCAGTAAGAAAAAGGAAGTGATAATGCCCTAGTACAGGTTATTGCTGAGGCCTCATCTGGAGTACTGTATTCAATTCTGGAGGCTGAATTTCATAAAGGATAGATGCAAAATGGAAGCGATGCAGAGAAGGGTGACAAAAATGGTATGGGGTCTCTATCAGAAGACTTATGAGGAGAGGCTGAAGGATCTAAATATGTATACCCTGGAAGACAGGAGGTGCAGGGAAGATATGATACAGATCTTCAGATACCTGAAAGGTTTTAATGATGCACAAACTTCAAACCTTTTCAGTTGGAAATAAAACAGTAGAACTAGGGGTCACAAAATGAAACTCCAGGGAGAATGACTCAGAACCAATATCAGGAAATATTTCTTAATGGAGAAGGTGGTAGATGCCTGGAATACCCTTCCGGAGGAGGTAGTGAAGATAAAAACAGTAAATAAATTTAAAAAGGCATGGGTTAATTACTGTGGATCTCTAAAAGCTTGAGGATGGAAATGAAGAAAAGAGTACATGGGGATTACCTGCATAGTGTGGCATTTACTACACTTAACAAAAGACATAGGGATTACTACCCTTAACCAATAAGCCTTGATGCTTTTGACTCAACTGCAACATCAATCTCTATTTTGATGGCAGAGGGGGAAAAAGAGGAATTACATTCAGATGACAACCAACTTGTGTCCCAACTTTTACAGTCTTGGGTATTGATACGCAGACATAATTTAAACAGAGCACAATTGCTGCTATGACCAAGTCCAAAAGGAAAGCACATCAAGCAGCATTTTCTGAATTTTCAAGAAGGTTCCTCATCCAGTAAGAATATAAGAGATATATTTTATAAGCGTTACACACACAAAAATGCTCACATATCTGTATATGTGGGCCGTGCGTGAGCAATGTGGAATTTTTAAAAAACGCAAAGTAGGCACATATATACCTGTGCACACGTCAAAAATAAGGAGGTAGAAAAGGGGTGGGGCATGGGCAGGGCATGGGTATTCCAGGGTGGGGACAAGATTTATGCGCGTAATTCGGTATTTTAAAAAGTCTGACTGTGTCGCATGTTGGCTTGTTATCCGTGTAATTTTACTGCTGCTCCTGATTAGGATCAAGTCTGTAGATATCAAGTTTTAGAGTTTATAGCATAGGATAAGGCATCTGGGTCAAGTTGGGGACATGCAGGATGAAGAACCAGAGGGATCTTTAAGTCCTCAATATGAACTGGGCAAACCGGTTGGTTAACTGGAAAAACTATTTTTTCTCTTGCGTGAATATGTTTTAAAATCTGCCTATATACACGCGTAAAAGCTGGCAAAGACCCAGGAAACATACATGAGGTATGTTTTCTCAAGCAGTCTCTTAAGATTATGTGCACACTTACACATGAGAAGTGTATTTTAAAATGTAGACATGCAAATGCGTGCACGATTTAACCTTGCAGCATATCTCCGTTCACGCGCTGATGCATGTATATATGGGCACTTGCGCAATCATTTTAAAATTTGTCTGTAAGAACACAAGTTGCCATACTGGATCAGTCTGAGGGTCCATCAAGCCCTGCATCATGTTTTCCAATAGTGGCCAATCCAGAATACAAGCACCAGGGAAGTAACCAAACATTAACTAGATCCCATAGTACTAGTGCTGATAATAAGCAATGGCTATTCCCTAACAGATCAATTTTAAAAGCTTTGCTAATGCAAAAATGCCCATATATGTGTGCATGTGGGCTGCACACAAGCAAAGCGGATTTTGAAAAGCCACAAAATAAGCCACACATGCGCACGTGAGGAATAAGGGAGCGGAAAAGGGTGGGGCATGGGAGTTACAGGGTGGGGCTAAGACTTTCACGCGTAATTCCAATTTTTAAAACCAGAGACCGTGACACATATCGACTTGTTATCTGTGTAACTTTACTGCTGCTCTAGATGAGGAGCAAGTCTGTAGATCTCAAGCTTTAGGGCTTCAGGACAGGTGAGAGGTCTGGGTCAACTGAGGGGCATACAGGATGAAGAACCAAGGGGTCTGGAAGACCCCGATATTAACTGGCCAAACTGGTGGACTAACTGGAAAAACTGGGTTGTCCCTTGCATGATCATGCTTTAAAATTTGCTGACATACATGTGCAAAAGCTGACATGGTCCTATTGAAGGCACATGCACACTAACTGTGCTCGAATAACCACTTAAAATTAGGAGAATACTTATACGTGGTTGGTGGATTTTAAAACATATGCATGTAAGTACGTGCATGATTAAAAATTCTAGCATGTCCTTGCTCCTGCACTGGTACAAGGTATGCATGGGTGTATGCATGCTCATTTTAAAATTGACCTCATGTCAACTTGACTAATAGTAATTTATAGGGATGTGCATTTGTTTACAACGAAATAGGAAATAAAGATGATATTTCCTATTTTGTTGCATTTCGGGGGCCTGACAATACGAAAAGAAAACCCACAAAATTTTGTGGTTTTCCTATCATTTTTTTTGGGGGGGGGGGGGAAGAAAGGGCAAACTAAAAAAAAACAAACCCCAAACCGACCCCAACCCTTCAAATTAATTAATTATAAACCCCCACCCTCCCGACCCCTCCAAGACTTTCCAAAAGTCCCTGGTGGTCCAGCGGGGGTCCTGGGAGCAATCTCCCCCTCTCGGGCCTTCGGCTACCAGTAATCAAAATGGCGCCAGTGGCCCTTTGCCCTTACCATGTGACAGGGGCTACCGGTGCCATTGTTCAGCCCCTGTCACATGGTAGGAGCAATGGATGGCCCATGCCATTTTGATTACAGGAGGCCGACAGCCCGAGAGGGGGAGATCGCTCCTGGGACCTCCACTGGACCACCAGGGACTTCCAGTAAGTCTTGGGGGTGTCGGGAGGGTGGGGGATTATAGGGATGTGCGAAGCAGATTTTCCTGAAATTTTGGGAAAATTTGTTTCGGGGTGGCCGAAACAAAATCGGCCTGAACCGCGGGAAAATGAAATTTCCCACAGCAGGCCGACAACGAAGGCCAAACTGAAAGGTTCAGCCGAATCACATCTCTAATAATTTATAGACTTCTCCTCTAAGAAGTTGTCCAAACATTTTTTAAATCAAGCTAAGCTAATTGCATTAACCACATCCTCTGGCAACAAATTCCAGAGCTTAATTATACATTGAGTGAAAAAATAATTTTCTCCAATATGTTTTAAATGTGTTACTTGCTAACTTAATGGAGTGCCACCTAGTCCTTCTATTATATGAAAAATAAAGAACCGATTCACATTTATTCTTCTAGTCCTCTCATGAATTTGTAGACCTCCATCTTATCCCCCCTCAGGCATGTCTTCTCCAAGCTGAACAACCCTAACCTATTTAGTCCTTCCTCATGGGGGATCAATCCATCCCCTTTATTATTTTGGTCACCCTTCTCTGTACCTTTTCCACTGCATCTATTTCTTTTTGAAATGCGGTGACCAGAATTGAACAATACTCAAGGTGCGGTTTCACCTTCGAGTGATAGAGGCATTATGACATACTCGGTTTTATTCATCATCCCTTCCTAAAAATTTCAAAAATTCTCTTTGCTTTTTTGACTGCCACAGCACACTGAGCAAATGATTTGAATGTATTTTCCACTATGACACTCAGTTCATTTTCCTGGGTGGTAACTTCTAACAAGAAACCTAACATTCGGGCCGATTCAGTAAAGTCCACGGAAGAGCGGACGAACGCCGGCTCTCCCGGCGCACGCACAGGCCACTCGCCTGTGCACGCGATTCAGTATTTAAATTAGGTCCGGCGGTAGAAACGGGCAAAAGGAGGCACTAGGGACACCTCCTTTTGCCCCGGAGCGGTGGCTGCCAGCGGGTTTGACAGCCGACGCTCAATTTTGCCGGTGTCGGTTCTCGAGCCTGCTGACAGCCACGGGCTCGGAAACCAGACGCCAGCAAAATTCAGCGTCCGGTTTTTGACCTGACAGCCGCCGGCCGACTTCAAAATTTTTTTTTATTTTTTTTTTACCCTTCGGGACCTCCGACTTAATATCACCATAATATTAAGTCGGAGGGTGCACAGAAAAGCAGTTTTTACTGCTTTTCTGTGCACTTTCCCGGTGCCCGAAGAAATTAGCGCCTACCTTTGGGTAGACGCTAATTTCTGAAAGTAAAATGTGCGGCTTGGCTGCACATTTTACTTACTGAATCGCGCGCGAATACCTAATAGGGCCATCAACATGCATTTGCATGTTGAGGGCGCAATTAGGTTCGGCGGGTTGGACGTGCGTTTTCTGCCCCTTACTGAATAAGGGGTAAGGGAAAACACGCCTCCAATGGCTGGTTAACAGTGCACTCCATCAGAGCGCACTGTACTGTATCGGCCCAAATGTGTAACTACAGCATGGGTTATTTTTCCCTATATGCATCATCTTGCACTTCTTAACATTATATTTCATATGCCGTTTGGACACTCAATTTTTCAGTCTTGCAAGGTCCTCCTGCAATTTATCACAATCCACATGTGATTTAATTACTCTGAATAATTTTTTGTCAACTGCAGTTTGATGACCTCACTCATCGTACTCCTTTACAGATCATTTATAAATATATTAAAAAGCACTGGTCCAAGAACAGATCCCTAAAGCACTTCACTGTTTAATTTTTCCCACTGAGAAAACTGGCCATTTAGTCCTTCTCTCTGTTTCTTGTCTTTTAACCAGTATGCAATCTGCAAAAGTGCATTGCCTCCTATCACAAGTCTTTTTAGTTTACTTAGAAGCCTCTCATGAGGGACTTTGTCAAATGCCTTCTGAAAATCCAAATTCACTACATCTACTGGTTCACCTTTATCCACATGTTTATTAACTCCTTCATAAAAATATAGCAAATTTGTGAGGCAAGACCTCCAATGGGTAAATCCATTTTGGTGTGACCATTAAACTATGTCTATCTGTATCATCTGTAATTTTGATCTTTAGAATAGTTTCCATGACTTTTCCCAGCACTGAATTCAGGCTCACCAGTCTATAGTTTCCTGGATCACCCCTGCCCTGTTTAAATATCAGGGTTTTTGGCCATCTTCCATCTTCAGGTACAATGAGCGATTTTAATAATAGGTTGAAAGTTACTACTAGTAATAGATCTGAAATTTCATTTTTTAGTTCTTTCAGAGTCCTGGAGTATATGTCATCTAGTCTGATTTTCTGCTTTTCAGTTTTTCAATCTGACCTACAACATCTTTCAGGTTCACTGTGATCACCCTTGAAAACCATCTCTCCCCAGCATCTTCATTTGTAAACACCAAAGCAAAGAATTCATTTAGGTCAGAGTTACCTTTCAGTTGTTTTAGACTTATTGTCGGCTTTTGATACCGTCGATCACAATATGGGGCAGATTTTTAAAAAGTACCTAATATCTACACCCCCCTCCCTTTATCATGAAAGTTACGCCTGCTTGTGTGCGCCGATCGGCTGCCGCCGCGCGATTCCCCGACCCGGGAGTGATTTCAGAGGCCTCGGCCACGCCCCTGAAACACCCCCAGGCCAACACCACGCCCCCGATATGCCCCCCCAGAACGCCCCGAACGTCGTGCTGCCCCCTGACATGCCCCCGACACGCCCCCTAGCAAAGTCCCGGGACTTACACGCATCCCGGGGCTTGCGCGCACTGCCAAGCCTATGCAAAATAGGCTCGGCGCGTGCAGGGGGTTTTTGAAAGGGTTACGCGCATAACCCTTTTAAAATCTACCTCTTAATCTTTAAATTATAGCCTTATCTTCCCTAAGTGCCCCTTTAATTGACTCCCTCGTAGGCTTCTGCTTTGGATATATTTTAAAAAGTTTTTTTACAAGTTTTTGCCTTTTCAGACAGCTTCTTTTCAAATTCTCTCAACCTATCTTATCAATGTTTTATATTTAACTTGCCAATGCTTATGTTTTTTCCTATTTTCTTCAGATGGATCCTTCTTGCAGTTTTTGAAGGAAGATTTTTTGGGTAAAATAGACTCTTTCCCTTCACCTTTTAACCAAGATGGCAGTATTGGCCTACCTTTCACCTTTTCTATTATATGAAATATATCTGGACTGTGCTTCTAAGATGGTCCACCCTTGTGTACACTCTTAACCTTTGTAGCAGCACTTTTTTGTTTTTTCTATCTTTCTCATTTTATCAAAGTCTCCCTTTTGAAAGTTTAGTGCTAGAGCTGTAGATTTACTTATTTTCCCCCTACCAGACATTAATTCAAATTGGATCATGTTATGAACAATATTGCCAAGTGGCCTTACCACCATTACCTCTGTCACTAAATCCTGTGCTCCACTAAGAATTATGTCTAAAATAACTCCCTCTGTTGTCAGTTCCTGGACCAGTTGCTCCATGAAGCAGTAATTTATTCCATGCCTGAACTTTATCTCTCTAGCTTGTCCTGATATTACATTTACCCAGTCAATATCAAAATAATTGAAATCTCCCAATATTACCATATTACCAAAATAGTTAGCTTCCATTATTTCTCCTGGAATTTCATCATCCATCTTATCATTTTGACCAGGTGGATGGTAGTAATCACCTATCACTATTTATTTATTTATTTTTAGTTTTTATATACCGATGTTCCTGTATAATATACATATCACACCGGTTTACATGGAAATAAAACTGATGCCTATTCTATATGTTGATGTCTATTCTATACTCTTTTCCAAACCACATGGGATTTCTAGCCATAAAGAATCTACTGTAAATTTAATCTCTTGCAGGATCTTTATTCTGTTGAACTCTATGCCATCTCAAACATAAGTGCAACCCCACCCCAAGTTTATTTGCTAGCAGTGATTTTTTAATAGGTTTGACAATTGCTTGATTTTGATTGAAAATGGTTACTCTTATCATAAGGCTTGGAGATAATTGCATGGAGTAGCAGTTACTACCCTTAAGAGACACATGGGGGTAACCAGCATGGTGTGGCAGATAATACCATAAGAATCATGTTGGGCAGACTGGATGGACTATTTGGTCCTTTTCTGCCATCAATACTAGGTTACTATGTTACAAGAAACCCATAATTCCACCCAGCAGCAATATCAATTTGAAGTAGGGATTGTAATAAAAGCTTATGTCACAAAAGTGATATTGATGACAAATCATTCTCTTGTACCAATTCTGAGAAGAAACATAGAAATATAGAAACATGAAGGCAGAAAAAGACCATATGTCCTATCCAGTCTGCCCATCTGTCCAATTAATTTAGCAATATAATTCTCATTACTTCCTTTGAGATCCCCTGTATTTATCTTTCTTGATTTCAGATACTGTTAGAAGCTGTTCCATGCATTCACCAGAATCACCACCCTTCTTGTAAAGAAATATTTCCTAAGATTACTTCTGAATCTACCCCCTCATCTCATCTCATGACCCCTCATTCTAGAGCCTCATTTTCATTGGAAAAGCCTTACTTCCCATGCATGGAAATCTTTGAAATATTTGAATGTCTCTGTCATATCTCCCTTATCTCGCCTTTCCTCTAGGGTATAAATGTTTAGATCCCCATATGCTTTAGAATGAAGGCCATTGACCATTTTAGTAGCCACCCTCTGGACTGACACTATCCTGTTTATATACTTTTGAAGGTGTGGTCTCCAGAATTGTACACAGTATTTCAAATGATGTCTCACCAGGGACCTATACAGGGGCAATATCACCTCCCTTGTTCTGCTAACCATGTCACTCTCTAATGCAGCCAAGCATCTTTCTGGTTTTACCATTGCTTTATCCACCTGTTTGACCACCTTAAGATCATCAGATACAATTACCCCCAGATCCCTCTCTTCCTTTGTACTTGGAAGAATATCACATAAGAACATAAGAACATAAGAATTGCCATACTGGGTCAGACCAAGGGTCCATCAAGCCTAGTATCCTGTTTCCAACAGTGGCCAGTCTAAGTCACAAGTACTCAAGCATTTAATTAATAAGCAATAGTAGCTTGAGATTTATTTATAGTAGCTTATGGATTTTTTTAAATCCAGTTACACTAACTGCTGTAACCACATCCTCTGGCAATGAATTCCAGAGCTTAACTATGCACTGAGTGAAAAAAATTATTCGATTTGTTTTACATGAGCTACTTGCTAACTTCATGGAGTCCCCACTAGTCCTATTAGCTGAGAGAGTAAATAACAGATATACATTAAATTTTTCAAGTCCTTTCATGATTTTGTAGACCTCTATCATATCCTCCCCCTACTCTCAGTCATCTCTTCACCAAACGTTTTTGAGATGCAGCAACCAGAATTGCACACAGTATTCAAGATGCGGTCTCACCATTGAGCGATACAGAGTCATGACATCCTTCATTTTATTTGCCATTCCCTTCTTAATAATTCCTAACATTGTTTGCTTTTTTGATCACCACAGCACACTGAGCCGATGATTTCAATGTAGGCGTCATAGTGGATAATACATCTCTTTTCTGGGTGTAAACTCCTAAAATAGAACCTAACATTGTGTAACTATAACAAGGCTTATTTTTCCCTATATGCATCACCTTATCCTTGTCCATGTTAAAATTTCATCAGACATTTGGAAGCCCAATCTTCCAGTCTCACAATACGCTTGAGATTTTAACTACTCTGCATAATTTTGTCATCTGCAAATTTGATCACTTCACTCATAGTACTACTTTACAGATCATTTATAAATATATTAAAAAGCACCAGTCCAAATTCAGATCCCTGAGGCACTCCACTGTGAAAAATGAACCATTTAATCCTACTCTCTGTTTCCTGTCTTAACTAGCTTGCAATCCAAAAAGGACAACACCTTCTATCCCATGACTTTTTAGATTTCTTAGAAGCCTCTCATGCGGGACTTTGTCGAACTCCTTCTGAAAAGCCAAATACCCCACAGCTACTGGTTCATCTTTGTCCACATGTTTATTCACCCCTTCAAAAAAATGTAGGAGATTTGCAAGGCAAGACTTCCCTTGGGTAAATCCATGCTGGCTGTGTCCCATTAAACCATGTCTGTCTATCTAAATGTTCTGTGATTTTGTTCTTTAGAATAGTTTCCATGATTTTTCCCAGCACTGAAGGCAGGCTAACCAGTAACCAGTCTATAGTTTCCTGGATCACCCCTGCAGCCCTTTTTAAATATCAGGGTTACATTGGCCATCTTCCAGTCTTCAGGTACAAAGGATGATTTTAATGATAAGTTACAAATTAATTGAAACAGGTCTGAAATTTCATTTTTTAGTTCTTTCAGAACCCTGGGGTGTATGCCATCTAGTCCAGGTGTTTTACTACTCTTCAGTTTGCCAATCTAACCTATCACATCTTCCAGGTTCACCGTGATTTGGTTCAGTTCATCTGAATCATCAACCTTGAAAAACAATCTCCGGAATGGAGACATCATCTTCAATAAAACAAAGCAAAGAAATCATTTAATCTTTCTGCAATAGCCTTATCTTGCTTAAGTGCTCCTTTAACCCCTCGATCATTTAATGGTCCAACTGACTCCTTCACAGGCTTTCTGCTTTGGATATTTTTTTTTTTAAAGGTTTTTATTGTGAGCTTTTGCCTCTATGACCAATTTCTTTTCAAATTCTCTCTTAGCCTGTCTTATCAATGTCTTACATTTAACTTGCCAATGCTTAATCCTATTTTCTTCTGATGGATCCTTCTTCCAATTTTTGAATGAAGATCTTTTAGCTGAAATAGCTTCTTTCCCCCATGACAAGCAAGACCAGTTTCTACTGTCATCGGCTCCTTGCAAAAGAAGCGGGAAGGCCTTGAATTTCTCCTCCCTTCCCCTGTCCTGATCCAGAAATGAAACACCAGAAATCTGCTACAATGATCTCTCTCATCCCTGCAGAATGTCTGGCCCAGACCCACAAGAGAAGCAAATCAAAAATTATGTTACAGAAAAAAAAAATTAAAATGGACAAGTTTCACTCTCTCAATGTGGCAAGAAACACACACACACATAAATCAAACTAAGTAAGAAACATACACACAGAAATCAGACTAAGGAAGAAACTACCACTTACAGCCCTTGGAAAAAAAAAAGTCTAAGAGTCTTAAGCAAATTTTCAAGAGGATATTGTAAAAGCAAGGTCTCCAAAAGGGATAAGATTCTATCCCACTCACAGCTGGGGACAGAAGCAAGAGGCCCAGGATAGCACATGCGTGCGTACACACAAGAGAGAGGGACCAGGGTGGAAGGCACATTTACAGTCTACTTCTAGGGGAACTGCGCTCAAAATATTTATAAAAAAAAAAAAAAAACTTGGCATCTTTGAGTAAAAATGTTTGTATTACATGAATTACTACAAGACTGATATAGGGGGTCATTTTTCAAAATGCGGTAAGGCGTTTTCGCATGCATTAAGGGCTTATCGCATGCAAAAAGCCCCGTTTTCGCATGCGATAGGCCTTTAACGCATGCGAAAACATGTTTACCGCATGCGATCGCACCATATCGTATGGTGCGATGCAAATTCCAAAAATGGGAGAAGTGGGCTAGGTTAGCCTCTCTGCGAAGAGCTATCGCACAGCCATAACGCAGATTTTAACTACACCTCTTTGAAATGCGTTAGGCAGTGCGATAGCGGTAAGGTTTTATCTCTCTCTCTCTCTCTCTCTCTCTCTCTCTCGCTCTCCTGGGATCATTGAAAAACTGGTCCCCCAGTGGTTGAATGCAGGAAATACATCAGGTTTGGCACTTATTGCAGAATCTGAAATGGTATCGCAATGTGCACTAACTTAGCTCTTCGCACAGGTAATTATCGCAAATTGCGATAAATACTATATTAGCATAAAACACGCCCCTTTTGCTATCGCATGCGGTACTTACCGCATTTTGATAAATCCAGGCCATAGTTTGCTACTTTGTCTAATATAAAAGTATGCAGAATTTTAAAGTTGTGTGCAGAATTTCCCCAGGAGTAAAGAGTGTAAACTTCCTTATGAAGTTTGCAACTGTAATAAAATTCTTTCATATAAAAACTATTAGTAGAGATCTCCCATGCATTTAAATAGATTTCTACAATAACCCCCCCCCCCCCCCCAAAAAAAAAAAAATCACAATTTACTCCTGGAGATTCTCTTGCTTTTAACTCTTTATCTACTTTATGTAAGAGCAAGTTAGCTTGCTCAGATGGCGTTTTGTCGACCCCACCAGCATGTGGACACTTGCTACATGTTATGTGCAGTTTGCCAAATCTACCATTCGGTCCACCATTCATTTCAACTGGTTAGGTTATACTGAACTGGTCACATTCAGCTACATGGCTACCACCCTAGCAGCTGAGCACTGCAGATGGCAAGGAGCCCAGGCCCTATCAGCAGAGGTAGAGGAGCTAGTGCCAGCTCCAAGTGGTGCATCTGCCCTGAAGTCAGCACAAGCTAGCAGGCCTCGCCTGCATCAGTAAGCTGGGGTGGGGGCAGCCCAGATGTACCACCAGTTAATGAAGTAGGAAAGAGGTTCTTATCACAGAGGAGGAAGTTGGGGGGGGGGAGGGTGATGAGGGAGGATAGCCTGGCAATGAGCAGGAGAACAGGGGATGAGAGTGAGGGAAGACAGAATATGAGGGAGGACACTGGGAAATGTAGAATGCCAGGGATACAGAGCGAGCCTTCCTACACACAAAGACCCTATGCACTCAGATGTAGCCCTTCAGACCTGCTCACACATATACCACCCAAACATGCATATCCACCACTCAACCCCCACCTGCCACTAAGCACCAGGGGGCGTTGTATAAGGAGTGGAGTTGTCAGGGTGCTTTCAGTGGCAGGGGAGTGAACAAGAGACAGTTTATACCCCAGCCTTCAAGTTTCCCATCATTAAAAGGTCAGCATTCCCACTAGTTATAAAAAAAAGTCTCCCTTTCAACTGTTTCCCAACCAGTGTGCTGCGGCACATTGGTGTGTCGTGGGTAGAATGCAGGTATGCTGTGGCTGCAGTCTCATTTCCTGTTCCTCTCCTGGCCTGTGTCTTTCCCTTGGGTTTTTGCATCCTAAATGATTACTCTGCATTTTTTTTTAGCATTAAATCTTATCTGCCAGATCATTCCTCAAGCTTTGCTAGCTCTGTCCTCATGTTTTCCACTCCTTCCTGGCTGTCCAGTAGCAAGTGCTTCAACAGGAAGACAGACATCTCCCATGCCACTCTGTCTTGCTGCTATACACTTCATGCTATATATCGGAGGTCCTTCTGCTACTCGGCCTTGCTGCCATACCCAAACTCTACATCTTGGGGTGTTCTTGCCGCTATGGGGGTCTGCTTTGCACTTCTTATGGTGCTTTCATGTGTTAATGACACTCTTTGTTCTGCTTTGTCTCTTTATTGATGCCTTGTTGGGTTTTTTTTCCCACCTTTTCTGCTTCATTCCTCCTTCATGGGGCCTTAGGATGTGATGCCACTCTTGATGCTACTTTGCCTCTCATGCTACCTTCGAGGGTTCATGTCACTCTTGTCAGTGCCCTCTTTTGAAGCCTTCAGTTGTTCTTCCCCCTCTTGCTGCTTCTTTGCTCCTCTGACAATGCCTTGGAGAACACCACCCACTGCTAATACCACTTTGCCTCATTTTAATGCTTCAGGCTTTTTATGCCACTTTTGGTGACATGTTACTATAGTCTTGATGCATTGTCATGCCTTCACCCTTCTGATGATGTCTACCCACAGGCTTTATCAGAATTAAAGAGAAAACCTCACTTTTGGAGGCAACAATGAGCTGCAGTGCTTTTCCCAAAGATTTTAATGGTAAACAAATTTAACATTAACAAAATTTTGTATTCATTTTAAGCTAAAGAGCCAAATGGAAGTGCCTATGAAACATATGAACAAACCAAAACAATTTTTCCTCTGCTCATCCCTGGAATCTGTCTGGAATTTACAGTATGTTTTTATATTACAGCTTCTATTAAAAAAAAGAAGCCTACATGAGAAGTAAAATATTGTTGTAGGTAGGTATATGACTAGTAGTTCAAGGTGCCTACAGAAAAGCATGCAGCATGTAGTACTGATGGGAAAGACCACTTTTTTAACCTTTCAAATGCTAACACTATCCTCATCAGATGGGATCTGAACTTTATCAAATAGGACCAGAATATTAAAAAAATATTATTTAGTTAGATAAGGATCCTATTTGCAAATTGAAGATTGCCACTGGTGGAGCAGTAACAACAGGGGATTGCTCCTGGCCCTTCGGACACAAACATGTCAAGTAAACTAGTGGTGGATGGATTGTGGGATGAGGGAAAATTCGGAAGAAGAGGGTTGTTTTTTGTTTAAGTTTGATGGGTCTGTGTTAATTAGTAGGGGATAGAGGCAATATTGGATGCCATTACTCAGGAACTTGCTATATCCCTTAGTGCACACCATTTGGAAATTACACTCACTAAAACAAAATATAGAATAAGAAATTGTATTTGTTTTTATTTTCCTTTCTTTTATTTTTGAAATGCTATAAAACAACATAAGAGTTATTGCTGGTATTTTATATGTCATTTGAAATGACAAAACAGCTCCTAATCACAGAAGAACTGTGTTCTTTTTATTTTTTTGCAAAAAGATGGAAGCACTTCCATTGTTAAACACATGGGGGCAAACAAGATCAATTTAGAAGTTCTGCAAAGATTTATTAAAAGTAGATAGACATTGTCATTCTCATCTACCATGAGAAAATAGGTGCATTTTATCAGGGGATTCCAGTTGAACATGTGTGTGAATCATTCAACACCGTACCAACAGGATTATAGGAATAATTTAAGGCTATAGTTTTGTAATGCCCCACTGGGTTCATTGCATTAGTGTCCTTAGCTTAACTCTTTTAGCTAGGGACAGAGAGTTGGAGATTGTGGGGCGGCACCATTCAGTACAGCCCACACCCTTTTGAGGGTGCTGGGATGGCTGTCCCCCTGGTGAGGAAATAAAAGCACCTCTTGCCTGACAGCTTTCGTGGCAATGCAATTTGAGCTGAGATTTTGGAAGAAGTGCAGGAGGTTTTGCTTCATTGGATTCTTGGGCTTACTTGAGGATTCAGACAAGCCATGCCTGGTGTCCTTAGGCAAGGTCAAGGAGCTCCTCTTCCAGCCCACCCATTAGCTGGTAAGGTTTGCATCCCGGGTTGTTTTGAGCTTTTGCTGTAATTTTTTTGTAAGAAGCTTGCGAGACCCCTGGGTGTTGCCTGGAGAGCGGTCACAGGGAAATCTTTTCTTGGGGGGCCCAGGATAGGGATACATGTCCCTATGCGACCTCCTAGAGGACAAAGGGATGGTAGTGACCCATTGCTGATAATGTCTGGTGTTTTTGGACTCAGTTTTTGGGAAGAAGCTTTTGATTGCAAGAACTAGGAGAAAGAGTTTTGCTGCCCCCTTCCTACTCTAAAGAGCTGTGTGTTTCTCTCTCACACTTCAGATCCTCTATCTCTCTTCAGATCCTACCCATCCAGGCATCTGAAGAGAGAGAGAGAGAGAGAGAGAGAGACACTTGGAGAGCTGTGAGTAAGTTCAAACTTAAACTAAGTCTGAGGACCTCCACTTGATGTTTTCACCCCTGGGGAGAGAAGAGCTAAGGACTCTTTGAGAATAGATGTTTCTTACCATTTTTATCAGGTTTGGAGGTTTTTCTCTGCCCACATAAGGATACTCTGCTCACTTGGGGGTCTCATTTTATCCATACTCTAGAAGGTGAGTGTTTCCCCAGCCCTGATAGTAAGAGACCCATGTGCAAATAAAGGAAGGACTATGAACTGCAAAGATCATCTGTGGTGCTAAAACATTGTTTTGAACTGTGCCATTTACTTACCTGATTCAGCTTCAACAAAGTTTACTTTTTAGACACTCCAATCTGAGCTCCTGTATGTTATTGAAACATACAGCATTTACAGGGAAAAGAGTTACACAGTATAACCCCCATCACTCTAGGCCTTGAAGGAGAAATCCATCCCCCACCCCACACACACACACACACCAACAGTAAAGGAGCTAAGCCCTGGGGAAAGAGACTTGTGTGAGAGGATCCATGCCCCATGAACTATACATTCTTTTATGGTCCTTGTGGTAACTTGGCGATAGCAGCTTGGAAAACAGCCAGAAGGAATAAGGAAGGATCAGACTCTGGCTGTTTTCTTTATGTACAATTTATTTATAGTGAAAGAAAAGTCAAACAAACAAATGCAGCTCACCTTAGGTTCAAGCAGCACACAGACATCACCATAGCAGATCTTTGCATAGAATGGGTTCCTGTCTACTCCTCAGGGCCTGTCTAACCCTTCTGGGCCCTGCCTTCTTCTGCTAGACTGTAGGGATCCTCCTTGGGCTCAGAATCCCTTGCAGGGTGAGGGGTTAAGGAGGACCAGATCGGATAGCTGTGGTTCATTCCATAAGGTGGTCTGAGGGAGTTTCCTGTAGAATGCACATTGGCATTCTCCCTTCCTGCGTTATGTCGGATATTAAAGTTGAAGGGCTGTAGGGCCAGGAAACATCTTATTAGCCTTGCATTGGACTCCTTATTTGTATTTATCCGTAGGAGAGTTTGGTGATCCATTATGAGCATGAACTGCTGTCCCAGCAGGTTGTAGCACACAGCATCTAATGTCCACTTGACTGCCAAGATCTCCTTCTCAACTGTAGAATAATGTCTTTCCTGAGGCCTCAGCTTCTGGCTAATCTATGCCACAGGATGTTTTTGTTGACCAGCCTTCTCTTGGACTAAGACTGCTCCCAAGCCCACTTCTGAGGCATCGGTCTGTACTGTGAAGGGTTTGGTAAAGTCTGAACTTATTAAGACCCATTTAGAGCATATCACCTTTCAGAGCCCTGAAGGCCTTCTCTGCTTCACCTGACCACTGGACCTTCTCTGGTGCTTTCTTTACCAACAACCATGTACGAGGCTCCATCTTCTATGAGTAATTGGGGATAAACCTTCTGTAATATCCTTAAGGGTTAGAAGTGCTCTCACTTTTGCTTTTGTTTGTGATACTGAAACCAAGATGATTTCCTCAATCTTCCAGGTCTGGGGATGAACCTTGTCCTGCCCCAAGGTGTAGCCAAGATACTAGACTTCTTGCCTTCCCAGCAAGCACTTCTTCAGGTTAGCTTTTAGCCCTGCTTTCCTCAGACTGGTTAGCACAGCCTGTAGATGGCATAGATTATTCTTCCAATCTGGGCTGTACATCACAATGTCATCCAAGTAGGCGGCCATGTACCCATGATGTAGGTAGAGCAGGCAGTCACCCAAAAGTTGGAGTTGAAAACACAGTCTTCTCCTTTTCCATACCCTTTTGTAAGGTCCAGGGTAGAGATGAAATGGGCTGATCCCAGACACTCAAACAGAGTTGCATACAGTGGAGTGTAGGAAGAGAGTGATCTCTGTGAAAGGTCCTGAAATATGGAATGCTACCCTGCTTGTTATTAGGCTTGAGTCTAATTATTTGGCCTTCAGGAAGAGGGTAATGGTCTGATTATTCCCTGGGGGGGGGGGGGCTGCTAAAATAAGTGATAGAGGGTTGGCCCTGTTTGTCTTCTAGCAGTGACTTGGGTCTAAAGTGTGCAACCTTATTTTAAAGATGATTTTTTAAAATTATTTATTTATACACTTTCTAACAATTTTACAAGAAAACATTCTTGATGAGAAAAGGAAAAGAAAAAGAAAATTTACAAAATACAATCAAAAGAAAGGAAATGAAGTACAACGTTCTTCTGTTCCAAAAGTCCACAATAAGAGATCCAATAACACTATTTCAAGGAAACCCCAAAGGGGAATAATAAAAGGAAAGGGAAAAGCAAAATTAATACAGCAGGTTATACAAAAATGAGGGTACACAATCTTCTACAGGAGGGATAGGCAGAGCTACATTAGTTCTAAGACTGCAAGACCAATTTATCACTAAGAAACAATGCCAATTGAGAAGGAATTAAAAGGTAGAGATGTGCATTTGTTTTTCCCGAATTAGACAATTTCAATTAAATTGTCTAATTCAGCATGGTTCGGGGGCAACAAAAACCAAGCACAATTTTTCCAAAAACTCTGCTCGCTAACATGAAAATTGGGGGCCCACAAAAAAAAACAACAAAAAAACCCCAAACCACGGGAAAAACATGCAAATTTTAGAACAAAAAATGCCCCAATGTAGGACTGTAGGTCACATCACAAGAAGTTGTTGCCTTCTCTTCTACGTTTATCTGGAAATGTTGGGATATACCCTAACTTGAAGATGAAAAATGATTTGGAACGATGCCTAAAATAAAATCCCAGGATACAGTCACAATCAGGTTTCAACACAAAAGTAACTAGCATTGCAGCCTCTTCCACAAGAGCATTGTCCGAAGTTTCCAGAAATTTAGAGATATCCATATTTGGCATTAAAGAATCCATACCTTGAGAACTTGCTTGATCTTCCTTATTCCTCTTAAAGGATAGTAGGTAATATGAGTTAGAGTGTGGAGGTATTGCTGTTTCAGGAAGGTTAAGAATTTCCATAAGATATTTTTTAAACTTACCTTTGCAGACATGTGGAATTTTAGGAAATGTATGAAACGAAGATTTTTCCCACGGATTACATTTTCCAAATTTTCTAGTTTATTCTGCAAATGTTGATTTTCCTTTATCAATAGGTCCTGAATAGGCCTCAATCCATGATCCTCTGTTTTAACTTCCTCAGATTTATTTAGAAAGGATTCATTTAATGTTTCCAATAGCTTTATTCTATTTTCATTTTCATTAACTTTAGCCACCAAGGGATTAAGTTGAAGAGAAACAGGCTCCAAAATTTTCTCCAGCCTCCCATATAGAATCCAAAGTTATCAAATTAGGTCTTACCAAAGTAGGCTGCACAAAGTTTTGCAGAGA
The DNA here is from genome assembly GCF_901001135.1 of Rhinatrema bivittatum. NCBI lineage: Eukaryota > Metazoa > Chordata > Amphibia > Gymnophiona > Rhinatrematidae > Rhinatrema > Rhinatrema bivittatum. Next base: position 58,148 of record NW_021821114.1, on the reverse strand, counting down.
TCTTGTACCAAGGTTAGAGGTGGTCTCTATCTGGATCTGAAAGCTTCCCTCCATCAGTGAGTCAGCAAACCCCATATTGGTGTTTTCTATGGCATCTCCGTGGTCACTCCCAAGACAACTTGATTCTGCTCAGGGGTCATGGTTTGGCATTATCATGTCTCTGGAGGCAGTCAGGTTTGCTGGAGGTTTGCTGGAGGAACCCTCATGATTAGGGAAAGAGAGGTCAATAGGTCTAGAGAGGAAGCTGGCACAACTTCACCCACTTCCACATCCAAGGACAACTCTCCGGATCAAACCCTGTATAGAACATGAACATCCATAGGACCTGAAATAGAGGGCTTTGATGAAACTGCTGGGTAAGTTCTCTTCTTTGCCCTGCATTTAAGGGCTGTATGTAACATTTCTAAAGGAGCTGGTGCTCCTCCAACAACAAGAGGAATCAAATGGAGCTCATGCATCCTGCTCTGCTGCGGCCATGCTGGATCATAGTTTTCTGAATCTCTTAATGATGATTTTATTGTACTTATGTATAATGTAATTTGTTGTTGGTTGTTGGTTGTGCACCATTCTGGTCAGCTTTTGCTGAATGAATGGGATATAAATGTTGAAAATATTTTTTAAAAACCAAATAAATAAATAGGTTCATCCACTCATGGCCCTGGGTATGCGTCAAGCTTTGAGACCTCATTGACCTTTGGGTGAGGATCAATCACCTTTAGGCTCCTCTATAACCCAAGCCGGAGTATCTCCTTCACTTTGGTCTCAATAATGCAGCATCTGGCCTTGGGAATTTGATAGGGTCCTTTCCATACCACAACTCCAGGAGGTATAATGATGTCATGCTACACCAAATGGGTACAACTGGGAAGGTTTGAGAAAATCCCCTTGTTTTGTTCTATCAGCTGCTTTAAGTCAGCTGACTGTGCAGTGAACAGCTATTCTCCAAAAGGAACCTGCAGTCCTATACAACCCAATTCTTCAGGAGGAAGACTTTTCTTTTGTTTATCTAGGTGGGCTATTTTTTAATCTACAGGCCTGTTTTCTCCAAATCTTCATAGTTTCCTTGACAATGGGCTAACAACTTGTTTCCAAAGATGGGAAGAGGACAATGATGCAGTCCCTCTGCTGGACTATAGGGAGATTGTAACCTTGGGCTTGGGTAGCCTGAGCCTTTTCTAGCTACAGGTGGATCACCTCCACAGCCTTTTTAAAGTGATCTTGCACTCAGAGAATGTAGTTAATGAGATTCTGCCCAGGGTTCCTTTTGTCTTCCCAAGTCTCCTGAGCTAAGACCAAGATTCCTTTCAGTCTCCTCCCATACAACTCAAAAGGGGAAAATCCCATCAAGCTCTGTGGCACTTTACATATTATAATTAGCATATAGGGTAGAAATGCATCCCAATTCTTGCCATCTTCTTCCATAAATTTCTTCAATATTTGTGTGAGCTTCCGATTGAAGCACTTGATGAGGCCATCAGTCTGTGGATGATACAGTGAAGGAGGAAATTTTTACCTTGATCAAGGTGCAGAGTTGTTTCTTTACTTTGGATGCAAATGAGGTTCTCTGATCCATCAGGATTTCCTTGGGCAGCCCAAGGAAAAAGGGATAGGGGTGTGCATTCGTTTGCAACGTATTGGTAATCCACAACATATATGCCATATTCATTGTATTCATGGGGGTTGTGAAATGTATGGTGAACCCCCACCAATACAATGTATCACTAACAAATAAACCCCCATCCTCCTGACCCCCCCCCCCCAAGACTTGCCAAAAGTCCCTGGTGGTCCAGCGAGGGTCCTGGACTGATCTCCTGCACTCGGGCCATCGGCTGCCAGTATTCAAAATGGTGCCGATAGCCTTTGCCCTTACTATGTCACAGGGGCTACCGGTGCCATTGGTCGGCCCCTGTCACATGGTAGGAGCACAAGATGGCACCAGTCAACCCAAGCCTTCATAGAAAGTTCCCACTGGCACTGGAGTCCACAAGAGCCAGGGTGGAGAAACTCTGATCAACTATGGAGATTATTATGGGAAGGGTCGTTGGGGAGTCGGAGTTGTGAAGCCTAAGGTCAGCCCCCCCACTGGACCCTAGACTTGGAAGTTTCCCGGTGTGATCGGACACTGGGTTATAGGATGCCTCAAGCCACCACAGAACAGACAGATGTAATGTCCCTTCAAGGTAGCCAGAGCTCCCTGGTCTGCTCCTGTACATGGTGATCTATTCTGCTGGCCAAGTCAATGAGACCTTCCAAAATCCCCAGGAGGTCATGAGTTGCCAGTTTGTCTTTTATTCAAGATGAAAGTCTTTTGAGGAAGATGAGGCATAGGCAATCCTCCCTTAAATTGAGTTCAGTAGCTAGGGTCCCCAGAACTCTATTTTGCTGTCCATTAGGGGCCAGTTCCCCTGGCGTAGGTGGAGGAGATCCATGCTTGATGTAGTATGGTAGCCAGGGTCATCAAAGACAGTTTGGAAGGCTGTGACAAATTACTGAAGTTCTCAGAGGCTCATTCCCAGAGTGGTGATGCCCATGTCAGGGCCTTGACATTAAAACAAGAGAGAATGAATGTGGACTTGATTGAATCCTTTGAGTACAGTGCCAGTTGGAGGGAGAAGTGCATGTAGCACTGATTATAAACCCCTGACATTGTTTTGGTTCCCTGGCATACCAGGGAGGAGCAGGCAAAGGAATTGAGGAATGACTCGTAGCTGCTGAAGTGGGTGGAACTGCCACAGGTGGTGTCGGTGCAGCAGAGACCACTGTGGATTGTAGTCAGATGCTGAGACATTCCATGCAGGCTGCCAAGACCTCAAGGAAGTGCTGTTATTCCTGGATTTTCTGAGCTAAGCCCAGAATAGCCTGAAGGGCAGTGGTCTCCATCAGGTCCATGGCCTCGGCAATCTGTTGAAGATATGGACCCTTACACTGAGGGGGAGCTGGCACAACCTGCATGGAGGAGCCTTGCAGATCCCCACCATTGGCAGGTGGAGCTGGCTGAACAAGAGGCCCAACTGGAGATTTGTCAATACCAGCCCACGTTCCCCTTAGGTTGAGCCCTCAGGTGTTGGAGTCAGCTGGTCTTAGGAGCAGGCCTCTGTGGTAGTGAAGATCATTGCAGGCCAGCACAAAGAAGGAAGCAAAGTCTGACAAGAAGCAGTCAGGGCAAGCAACAATCGCCAGGGTCAGGTTCAGGCAGTGGTCAGAGGCAAGCAGTGTTCTAGCAGTGTCGTGGTCCAGGCAATGGTTGGGGCAGGAGGAGTACAATCAGAAGAGGCAGTAGTTAGAGACAGGCAGAGGTTAAACAACATTGAGGTACAAACCAAAGTCAAAGCCAGGAGTCCAATCCAAATGAGACGATGAATGGGGGGGAATGAGGAACCAGAGGAGCAGGACAAGATACTTATGGCAGGCAAAGAGTAGACTGACCATAAAGACAAGAAGGCAGAAGAGAAACCAGTCTACCAGGGCAAGGACCAGTACACAGGAGCTGAGGAAGACTCACAGCAGAGCCAAGAACCAGGAAGCAAGGATCAGGAAGCAGGAAGCAGGAATGCAAAAGCAAAACACTACTCTGAACGACCTATTGCTAAGGCACTGAGGAGGTGTCCTGGTCGGCTTTTCCAAATAGTGCACTCAGGGGTCCTAGCATGTTCCTGGCAATGCCATCAGTTCTGCCTCTTCTTCCTGCTGATTAACCCTGCCCCCATCAACGTTTTTAAAAAGTCATCCCACTAGGTTTGCTCCCATTTCCCTACCCCCAGCTTATTTGTGGGGCAGGAGCAACCCCAAGTCACTTCTGTCCAACTGTTGCCATGCTCCAATCAATAAATAGGCTCTTCATCTAACTAAATAGTATTTTTATTCTGGTCCAAACTGAGAAAGTTCTGTCCCCATTTCATAAGGAAAAATGTTCACCTTCAAAAAGCAGAAAAATAGTTGGTTTTCCTCATGAATACTATATGCTGTATGCTTTTTTGTATGCACTCTGAACTAGACATATACCTACTCTTAAGAACAGTTTACTTCCCCTTTAGGAACCTTTTGCCTGCAGAGTAACTGCTACTACTGGACTGTACAGAGACTTATTTCAGTGCTCAAGGAAGCTACCTATCATCCTTGTGTAGACCAAATAGAGACTAGTGCCACTTCAACTTGTCCCTTCTCTCATTTCAGCTAGTCAAAGCCTTTCAGCTTTGACTAGCCAACATCACAAGGCATGGGGAGTTTTTGCATTGACTGCAGCTGGCAGGGGCCACACTGCAAAATATTTGCAGGGTGCAGAAGGAGCTGGGTATGCTTTTGCCATGGCTGAGCTCTCATGAATGCTTATGTGTGAGTGAGACAGAAAGAAAGATGCATTGTTGGAATCTCCATCTTGGTGAATAGCACATTACTCTTCACACATATGGTACTGGGCAGAGTGATGATTCAGATATCTAAGAAGATACAGAATTGATAAACATATATGACAAAGAAGTGGCATCATTTAAGTTTGGAGAAACTATTGCACAAAACCCCCAGAAAAAAACAATAACAGAAAGAAAAGTGGTACCACTCCATTTAGAATGTAGCAGGTAGGAGAATCATATACAGCAGAGTGGTCTGAGGATGAAAATTCCTACTCAATCACTACTGTGCCAAAAGATCCAAAGAAAGGAGCAAATATGGTCATTTATCCTGGATATGGCAACCAGGAAGAGCAAAGTTTGATGTGCTTGACCCTGACAGGGCTGAAGCCTGCAGTGTGAGAAAAGAGATCCTGAGGAGAATGAAAATGAGTCTGTATTCAACTGATGCGAATGAGAAGTCATCCAGGTCCCTGGATAGAGTCAACAGTGTTGCCACTCCAAAATCAGCTTTTTTGGAACTCCCATTGTTTTCCAGTTCCTGGACTGATAAGGTATTTGGAGGGCTCCAAAAGCTGCAGGTGGTTCACTGATGAGTTGCAGCACCTGAGGGCACTCATCTTATTTATTGGAATTCAAGACATCAGTCTCTTTGGCTTTCTGTCAGACATTGTAGATTTTCACTTCTGTTGGTTGGGAAAGAAATATTGAAGAGTGATGTGAGGCTGGAGTTAGACGATAAGTGTCTGGAATCCATGGGGGAAGAGATAGTTGGCGTGGATTGTGCCTCAAACCCTTGATGAGAGAGGACTTGGGGCAAGTATTGTTTAAGTTCCATCCTATTCTGTGTGTGTGGGGGTTGTAGTTGTTGGCAGTCGTGGTGGTGAGGGGGTGTTAGAATGTTTTGCCCCAACCTTTTTATTTCATATCAAATTTACTTGTTCATTAATAGAAGCTCAGAGGAACAACAATGTTAAAATAATATAATATAACAAAAATAAACAATAAAACAAGAGAAACATACCTAATTATATACAAATCTAAACAAAAAACAATTACAGTTAAGCCAACATAGAGAAAGCATTGATAACGTACTGGACAATAACTAACATAACATTTAAAATATAAGAGACTTACAATATTAAATATATGAGCACCTAGCCATTGATCTGGGCAAAGTTATATCTATATTGGGTTTCAAAATCAGATTGATGTATGCATCATAACCTAAAATCATTGGCTAATGTAACAATTGGATTAAATAAAAGCTAACATAAAAAACACACGTTCACCATTATAGGAAAAGTAAATAAACATATAGGGGTAGATTTTCAGAGCCCTGCTCGCCTAAATCCGCCCAAAACCGGGCGGATTTAGGCGAGCAGGGCCCTGCGCGCCGGGAAGCCTATTTTACATAGGCCTCCCGGCGCGCGCAGAGCCCCGGGACTCGCGTAAGTCCCGGGGTTCTCGGAGGGGGGCGTGTCGGGGGCGTGTCGGGGGGCGGGCCCGGTCGTCGCGGCGTTCCGGGGGCGTGTCGGCAGCGTTTTGGGGGCGGGTACGGGGCGTGGCTACGGCCCGGGGGCGTGGCCGCGCCCTCCGTACCCGCCCCCAGGTCGCGGCCCGGCGCGCAGGAGGCCCGCTGGCGCGCGGGGATTTACGTCTCCCTCCGGGAGGCGTAAATCCCCCGACAAAGGTAAGGGGGGGGTTTAGACAGGGCCGGGCGGGTGGGTTAGGTAGGGGAAGGGAGGGGAAGGTGAGGGGAGGGCAAAGGAAAGTTCCCTCTGGGGTAGATTTTCAGACGAGCGCGAACAGCCTACTTTTGTTTGCGCTCCAGGCGCAAACAAAAGTACGCTGGATTTTAGTAGATACGCGCGTAGTCGCGCGTATCGGCTAAAATCCTGGATCGGCGCGCGCAAGGCTATCAATTTCGTATAGCCTGCGCGCGCCGAGCCGCGCAGCCTACCCCCATTCCCTCCTAGGCCGCTCCGAAATCGGAGCGGCCTAGAAGGGAACTTTCCTTTGCCCTCCCCTCACCTTCCCCTCCCTTCCCCTACCTAACCCACCCGCCCGGCCCTGTCTAAACCCCCATCCTACCTTTGTCGGGGGATTTACGCCTCCCGGAGGGAGGCGTAAATCCCCGCGCGCCAGCGGGCCTCCTGCGCGCCGGGCCGCGACCTGGGGGCGGGTACGGAGGGCGCGGCCACGCCCCCGGGCCGTAGCCACGCCCCGTACCCGCCCCCAAAACGCTGCCGACACGCCCCCGGAACGCCGCGACGACCGGGCCCGCCCCCCGACACGCCCCCCTCCGAGAACCCCGGGACTTACGCGAGTCCCGGGGCTCTGCGCGCGCCGGGAGGCCTATGTAAAATAGGCTTCCCGGCGCGCAGGGCCCTGCTCGCCTAAATCCGCCCGGTTTTGGGCGGATTTAGGCGAGCAGGGCTCTGAAAATCTACCCCTCTGAGGCCGCTCCGATTTCGGAGCGGCCTTGGAGGGAACGGGTTAGGCAGCGCGGCTCGGCGCGCGCCGGCTATACAAAATCAATAGCCTTGCGCGCGCCGATCCAGGGATTTTAGTGGATACGCGCGGCTCCGCGCGTATCTACTAAAATCCAGCGTACTTTTGCTTGAGTCTGATGCGCAAGCAAAAGTAGGCTGATCGCGCTTCTTTTAAAATCTACCCCATAATTCTTGGATTTTAGTGATAGTTTATTCCATAAAATGGGATCAGCATGACTGGAGGAATGGTCACTAAGGATGTGCATATGTAACTTAAAAGTCAGTTTACAGTTTGTTATGAGTGAATAAACTGAAAATCAATTTACCAGGAAATAGCTAAAAATAATTGGGTATTTTCTGTATGTTAAAAAAAAACAAACCAGGGGGGAGCTGAAACAGGCTCCCACTCACCTCTTCCAAAGGATGTTTAATATAGAAAGGTGCAGGAGCGATCCCTAATTGCTCTCCACCTACCAGCTCCTGATGCATATTGATACCTCCCGGCTCTCAGTCCAATGCCATTTTGTTGAATGGCTGTATAAACATATAGCAGTACAGAGTATAGACATGTGGTTGTACAACAAAATAGTGCCAGTCAGCCCTGACACCGGTTCTATGGCCATATGTTTTCCAGCCATAAAACATTGGCACTGGTTTCAGAACTGGCCAGTACCTTTGAACATTGGGAGCCAGAGGAACAGGGTTAAGTGGGGAATACCCTTGCTATTTCTACATTGAAAACCCCACAGAAGGAGAAAGTGGGAGCTGGGGAGGCCCAACTCCACCTCACCTGTAGGGGTTGGAAGGGGTGGAGGAGCTGGTTTGTCCCCAGCTCAGTTCTAGCTCACTTGTGGAGGGTAGGAAAGGGGCCTGAAGAAGTCCCAGCTCACTTGAGGTGGCAATGGCAAGAGTGGGATGGATTCTGGAAGACCTTGTTTCAGTTCAGTTTTTTGTTTTGAGTTTTTTTCTATTTTAATTTTATTTCAGTTTAGCAAATTAACCAAATCAAAATAAACATTGAAGTAACTGAAACCTAAAAATCCACCCCATTACCAAAATGAAAAAACAAACAGTTACCAAATGTTTTCCTCCTACATATCCTTAATAATCATAGATATATGTAAGTCATGCTGTCAAAAAGATGGAGTAACAGGAAAGCTTGAAACAATCTCAATGAACTCTTTGGAAAATATGGTGAAATACAGTTTCATAAATAGCTTGGGCTCCTCTCAGTAAAGCTTAAAATTTAAACATAAAATCTTAACTTGAGTGTAATAGATAACTTGTAACCAAAGTAGTTTCTGTAATACCGGAGTCATTCTGACCCTATAGGTTACACCTGAAATATTGTTATTCTGGAAAGGGACCAGTCTTGTACAAAAAAAATCCCAGCTATATGTGATCATGTTAATTGTGAATTGCTTTTGCCTCCAATCCATTACTGCTCCTATCCTCCATTTTGAAAACTGAGAGAGAGAGAGAGACCCTAGCCATAATGTGCTCTCCCTAGATAGGTATTTATATCCCTATGGGAGGCCCACCTAGTAACTGGAGGTGAGGTTTAGGTATTAGTGTAGGGGGTTATGGGTCGCTTTGACATTCAACGTGAGACGTATGAACAGAACAGAGGTCTCTTGTGAAGATTTGATGACCTTCAGAGAGAGGAAACTCACCCAAAGATGAGATTGGTGCAATGTTCTCTCCACCTAGCTTGATGGACTCTCTACCTGGGTAACATCAAGCTAGGTGGAGATAACATTGCACAAATCTCATATATGTGCAAATGTTATAAAATAGCCACATCCTTGGGTGCAGGCTGACAGAAGCGTTCACATGTGCACCCGCACACCACTTTGAAAGTTACCATCCCTATTAAAACTTGAGTTTATTTTTACTTGAACATTTTCAGTAAAATGTTCCTTTTCCTTTCAATATACTTTGTGGTTCATTTTAGGTGTATTTGTGATCATGAAAGGTGGGTATAAGTGCTACAATATATATGAATGTGCAGTGTGTGCATTGGTGGTGTGCATGTACTGTATGTATAGATATATATGTATATATGTATAGATATAGCTGTATAGATAATTATGGCTATACATACCTGTATATCACCTGTATACATACTGCATATTCAAATATATGATGTGGACACTTAAAAAAAAGAGCGGCACAGTCTTTTGCAGAGAAAGGGAAACAGTAACTTAAAAAGTCTCTTTTGCCATAAGGAAATGCTGCCAGTGTTTTTTTTTGTAAAAGCACAGGTTTTGACACCTTTCTGTTTCATGGCACATGATAAAGTAAGGTGGCACTGCTTATTCCTGTTTTTTAAAATGAGAGGTAAAGAAAAGAAACATGATAAAATTGCTTGCACTGACTATATTGACTATTCCCTAGACAAGAATAAACGTACATGGTCTTTAAGGTTTAAGATGATTAAAAAAAAAATACATTTAAGTATCTTGATCCAAAATCGTTTGAGGGCAAAGAAGAAAGTGTTAATAGAGGGTCCAATATTCAAAGATATCTGTTGTTTTTTTTAAGTTATCGAGATATAACTTACCCAGCTAACTTAGAAGGGATATTTAGCGGCACGGCAAGGCTGCTGAAAATAATTGGATAAGTTCTAGTTAGCTGGATAGTGAGAGCCTTCTCCATCGCCGGCCCCACCCTCTGGAACTCCCTCCCCACCGAGCTCCGACTAGAACCATCACTTAATCAATTCAAAAAAGGAATCAAGACCTGGTTATTTAAACAGGCCTATCCCAACGCCTCTCAATCCTAGCATATGACTTCTCCTCAACACTTATTATTTCCCCCTCCCCTGTACAGCTTCCCCCTGCCCCCCCACACACCTCTCCCCTCCTCTCCTTCACCACCCCCCATCCAATATATGGCTTACGATATTCAGTTACCATCTCTCCTTCCCTTCGCCACCCTCTGCTCCCTTGTACAGTTCCACCCCCACCCCGCCTCCCCTGTGCGCTTCACCCCCCACCCCCCTTCCTATCCCCCACACTGTCTCCTCTTGTACATAATTAATTATGTCTAATTTTATCTAATTTTGTCTAATTTGGTTAACCATATGTAATCTCATTTAATAACTGTGACGCCTGTTGGCTCTACAGTAAAGTTAATTTACCTTTTAACTATCTATCCTTCCTCCACCTATCATTGTAACTTCCTTTCTCAGTTATCTGTAAACCGACATGATGTTTTTTACGAATGCCGGTATATAAAAAGTTATAAATAAATAAATAAATATCCAGAAAACTTAAATAACTGGATATCTTTGAATATTGGGCTCTCTAAATTATTTGGTTAACTTAACTGGATAAGGCTGAATATAGGCACTTATGCGGTTAAGATATCCAAATAAGTGACACCGCTTCAATCTTTCCACTGACAATATCCAGCTATCTGCTTAGTTGGTTAAATACTTATCCAGCTAAGTGGTGGCCACTGAACACAGTCAGATATTCAGCAGCTATCACTTATCTGGATAATATTGGCCTCTGAGTACCAATGATTGCTTCTCCTGTGCTTTCTGAATAACTATTTTTTAAAGCTCTGCCAAAGATCTTTTCACCATCCCAAATAACTATAAAATACAACACTTTTACAATGCTGACTATTTGTAAAAATCTGAATATATCCATTTATTTGCCCCCAATAGACTAAAGACAATGTTGAATTGAGTCAACAGTTATCATGTATTTTTTTTGTTCAATTTTGGAAGCTCTACCTCTGAAAGCATATAGACAGAATGGAGGCAGTCCAGAGAAAGGCTACCAAAATGGTGCAAAGTCAGCACCAAAAGCTATCCAAAAGGTGTAGCATCTGCACCAAAAGCTATATAAAAAGACCTAAATATGTATATCTTATAGGAGAGGAGAGATAGGGAGATATTATAGAATCATTTATATACTTCAATTACACACAAGAAGCAAACCTCTTTCAGAGGAGAGAAGTTTCTAGAACAAGAGATCATGGTATGAAGTTCTGTTAGGTAGAGTTGGGGTGTGGTGGGTTGTGATGGGAGTAGAATCAAGAACATAAGAAAATATTTCTTTACTAAAAGAGTGGTAGATATATGGCATGGACTCCAAGTGCATATGATGGTGTCAAAAATAATAATGGAATTCAGAATAGCATGGGATAAACAAAGATGATCCCTAGTGATGAGGAAGTGAGAGGAAAGTCCAAGATCATCTGGGGTCCATGACATTGTACCAAAAGTCAAGGTGGACATATTAAATAGGTCTAATGGTCCTTGTCTTCTCTTCTGTGACAGTGATTTGGAGATAGCGGTGCTATGGGTATCCTTCACTCCTTCAGGAGATGAGGGAGGGGAGAAGTGATAAGGATACAATGAAGGGGAGAAAAAGGAAACACAATCTAGTAGAGATGTGAATCGTGTCCTCGATCGTCTTAACGATCGATTTCGGCTGGGAGGGGGAGGGAATCGTATTGTTGCCGTTTGGGTGTGTAAACTATCGTGAAAATCGTGAGCCGACCCCCTAAAACCCACCCCCGACCCTTTAAATTAAATCCCCCACCCTTCCGAACCCCCCCCAAATGCTTTAAATTACCTGGGGATCCAGCGGTGGTCCAGAACGGCGGCGGTCCGGAACGGCCTCCTCAATTGAATCCTGTTGTCTTCAGCCGGCGCCATTTTGCAAAATGGCCACCGCAAAATGGCGGCGGCCATAGACAAAAACGATTCGACACAGGAGGTCGTTCCGGACCCCCGCTGAACGACCTCCTGCAGTCGATCTCCTGCCAGCGCCATTTTCCGTACGGAAAACGATTCGCGGCAAGAAATCGCTTCCTGAACCCCGCTGGACTCCCAGAAACTTTTGGCCAGCTTGGGGGGGCCTCCTGACCCCCACAAGACTTGCCAAAAGTCCAGCGGGGGTCCGGAACGACCTCCTGCGTCGAATCGTTTTTGTATATGGCCGCCGCCATTTTGCGGCGGCCATTTTGCAAAATGGCGCCGGCTGAAGACAACAGGATTCAATTGAGGGGGCCGTTCCGGACCGCCGCCATTCTGGACCACCGCTGGATCCCCAGGTAATTTAAAGCATTTGGGGGGGGGGGTTCGGGAGGGTGGGGGATTTAATTTAAAGGGTCGGGGGTGGGTTTTAGGGGGTTTTAGTGTGCCGGTTTTCCTGCCCTTCCCCTTCCCCCGATTTACGATTTTTTAACGATAAATCGGGGGAATTGGTATTGTATCGTGGCCCTAACGATTTTTGACGATTTAAAATATATCGGACGATATTTTAAATCGTCAAAAAACGATTCACATCCCTACAATCTAGTGATACTGCATGCCATGAGTTATCTGGGTTAATACCAATGGGTTACAACTACTAATAGGACAATAGGGTTGTGGTGTCTAGACACATTGGCTAGCAAGATTTTGTTAAAAATATTTCCCAAACTATTTCAGCAGCTGAGGAAATGTCATTATACTATAAAAATGTAGATATTCTGAGGCCAATATTCAGCCACTATCTGGCTGGGCAAGTTAACTGGATAACCTTATCTGGCTAAATTGGCCAAGATATTCAGTGGCACAGCCACGCCATTAAATATGCAGGGCTATCTTATAGTTAGCTGGATAAGTTTATACAGCTAACTAAAAGACAGGCAAATAGTTGTCTTAGACTTATCTGACTAATTAAGGGGGTCATTTACCAAAATGTGTTAGGGCCCTAATGCCCATGATAATGCCATAATGCATGCGATAAACACTGCATTGTGAAATGTGTATGCAAATTTGAAAATTTTATTCAAGTGGGACGAGTAAATGGAAATAAGTGCAGGTTAATGTTGCATGCGATAACGTAAGACACACTATCACAGGATTTAACTACATCTTTTTTCTGGGCATTATGCCTGTGATAGCTGCGCATTATGATCAAAAGGGGATTTATCGAAAATCCCATTTCAGGAGGGAGAGGGAGAGAAAGAGAGAGAGAGAAAGACAGCACCTCCTTGGTGGCCCACTGATTTTTCAACTTTTTATATCATTGTAAGAGGTAACTCGGTGTGAGGTTGGTGGGGGTCTGTTAGGTTTTAGGGGGCAGTTTAACATCAAGCTAGGTAGAGAGAATATGCTACAAATCTACTCTTCTTTCACCTTTCATACCTCTAAATTATATAAAATCTTCACTGATGGTAACTGTTAGGGATGTGAATCGTTTTTTGACGATTTAAAATATCGTCCGATATTTTTAAAATCGTCATTAATCGTTAAAGAGTGCGATACAATAGAAATTCCACCGATTTATCGTGAAAAAATTGTTAATCGGGTTAGTGCACACTAATGGGAGTTAGGACACAACCTAAAAACCCACCCCGACCCTTTAAAACTGCTCCCTTAGCCTCCACCACCCTCCCGACCCCCCCCCAAAACATTTTAAAATTATCTGGTGGTCCAGCGGGGGTCCCAGGAGCGTTCTCTCGCGCTCGGGCTGTTGGCCGATAAACAAAAAACCCACCCCGACCCTTTAAAACTGCTCCCTTAGCCTCCACCACCCTCCCAACCCCCCCCCCCCCCAAAAAAAAACATTTTAAAATTACCTGGTGGTCCAGTGGGCCACGGGAGTGATCTCCCGCTCTCGGGCCATCGGCTGCCATTACCATGTGACAGGGTAACTGTGCCATTGGCCGGCCCCTGTCACATGGTAGGAGCACTGGTCGGCCATTTTTAAAGATGGCGCCGGCCGTCCACTGGATGGCCCATGCCATTTTATGGTGCCGGCCGTCCACTGGATGGTCCGCGCCATTTTTAAAGATGGTACCGGCCATCCAGTGCTCCTACCATGTGACGGAGCCGGCCAATGGCATGGTTACCCTGTCACATGGTAATGGCAAAGGGCCATCGGCGCCATTTTTATTAGTGGCAGCCGACAGCCCGAGAGCGGGAGATCGCTCCCGGGGCCCACTGGACCACCAGGTAATTTTGAAAAGTTTTTTTTGGGGGGGGGGCGGGAGGGTGATGGAGGCTAAGGGAGCGGTTTTAAAGGGTCGGGGTGGGTTTTTTGTTTATCGGATCGGGCTCAGCCGATAAAAAAAAAACGATCAGGCCGGACGAAAAAAAATGCACGATTTGAATCAGAACCGGAACCGAACTGATTCCGGTTCCGATTCACATCTCTAGTAACTGTGCTGTTCGTACGTATGACTATGAATGTAAAATTGTTCCCAAGAACCCACGCTACCCCACAAACCTCACCCCGAATTATTAGTGCCTCCTCTTACAGCGGCATAAATATTTAACTTTTTTGTGAGAATCCACAGAATCTCTCTCGCTCACTCTCTCTCACTCTCAGCCCAAAATGCAATACAACAAATTTAGGGGCTGATGCAATAAATATGTGCAGAAAGCAGGTGCTGAACAGTCAGTGCCTGCTTTCTTAACACACCCTAGGCGCCCCCAAGTGGGGCACCATGCAATATTTAAATTAGGGGGTCGTGTTAGTAAGGAGGTGCTAGGGATGCTTGCACACCCCTAGCGCCTCCTTACTAATGAGAACGCGATCGGCGTCGGCGATCAGCCAGATAGGAAAGCTGACGCTAAGTTTATTGGCGTTGGTTTTCCTAATCGCCGCACAGCCGCACAGCCGCACAGCCACACAGCCAGGAGTTTCAGGAAACAGACGCTTGTCATTCGAGGGTCCGTTTCCTGCACCCGACTGCCAGTGTTTATTTTTTTCTATTTTTTAACTCCTTCTTAATATTGCAACGATATTAAGTAGGAGGCAGTACAGAAAAGCAGTTTTTTCTGCTTTTCTGTACTGGTTTAAGAAGCGTTCAGCAATTAACGCCTGCTCCTGGCAGGCGTTAATTGCTGAGCGCTAAATGTGCGTCCTAGATGCACATTTTTTTTTGCATCTGGATTGAATGCTAATAGCCTCAATGACATGCATTTGCATGTGATTAGTGCTATTCGACTTACTCCTCGTCAGATATGCTTTGAATAGGCGCTAATCCCCTTATTGCATTAGGGGATTCATTAGCGCCTATTCAACCTGCGTCCGACTGCGGGTTATACAGTGTGCTCGGCTGAGCGCAGTGTATTGCATCGTTCCCTTAGGCGTAGATTTTTAAAAAATGCGCGTTCGCGTACTTTTGTTTGCGCAGCAGGCGCAAACAAAAGTATGCTGGATTTTATAAGATACGCGCGTAGCTGCGCGTATCCTCTAAAATCCTGGATCAGCGCGCAAGGCTGCCGATTTTGGGCAGCCGGCGCGCTCCGAGCCGCACAGCCTGCCTCCGTTCCCTCCGAGGCCGCTCCGAAATTGGAGCGGCCTCGGAGGGAACTCTCTTTCGCCCTCCCCTCACCTTCCCCTCCCTTCCTCTACCTAATCCACCCCCCCGGCCCTATCTAACCCACCCCTACCTTTATCCATGGATTTACGCCTCCCGGAGGGAGACGTAAATCCACGCGCGCCAGCGGGCTGCTGGCACGCCGAGACTCGACCCGGGGGGCGGTTCCGGAGGACGCGGCCACGGCCCCAAAACGCCTCGGGCCGAAACCATGCCCCGGTCCTGCCCCCAAAACGCCACGCCCCGCCCCCGAAACGCCGCCTCATCGGGTCCCGCCCCGACATGCCCCCTTCCAAAAACCCCGGGACCTACGCGCGTCCCGGGGCTCTGCGCGTGCCGGTGGCCTATGGAAAATAGGCGCACCGGCGCGCAAGGCCCTGCTCGCGGATTTACGCGAGCAGGGCTTTTAAAATCCGTCCTACAATGCGTGTTGCAGTAAAATAGTTTTGTGAAGCTGTACCAGGAAAATAATCATGCCCTTTTTTTTAATCATTGGTTCTATTTTCTGCTATTTTTGTAACAGTTTGATGAATCTAGGCCTTAACTAGCTATGTGGTGCTGAATATTGACCTCTATATGATTGACAGAGCCCTTCTTTTTACGTATATTTTTCTGTAAAGAAATCAAGTATGCAAAATTTGCAATTTTTTTCTGTCATGAAGAACTGCGTGGTTTTAGATTCCAAGTAAGGTTGAATGAATTCTGTAAAAATTGAGTTTGCAAACTCCAAATTCTTAATAGAAAAATGTGTGATGATTACTAGCTCAATTTGATTGGTATTTCTCAAAAGATTATTTTCAGCTTCAACAGAATTGCTTCCTATTTCTGTAGTTTGTGGGAAACCCGAACCCCTTCCCCTCTCAAAATAGTATTGTTGATGTTTCAGGGCTTGTTGAGGATATTGAGAGAGAGAGAGAGAGAGAGAGAGAGAAAGATGGCTTGAGGTTTGATGTTGAATGTTCAGATGACTGTCCTTTAGTTCAGTGTCAAATATTCACAAGTTTATTTATAAAACAAATACCCAATTTTGATGAAATTCACTTTGAAAAACAAATAGTTCCTACCTCTCTAACCTTATGCTGTCAGACATTAAATAAAACAGGGCTGACGTCTTGACAATTGCTGCTACTCTAATTCAACCCATTTTTTTTTTTCTGTTACTGTGTCCAATGTATGCATATGTATGTTCCTAAATACAACACAGTTTCAGCATCAAAATAGTTTAGCTCTTGAGTATTGTAAGCTGTGTACTATAGGGGATAATCGTGTAAACTCTTAAAGCCATAAACTTCCCCCTTCAAATAATGAAAAATCACATTATTTCCGAATACCTTAAAACACGATCTGATGCTTGGGTAGATTTTGATACATCACAGCTCTGATGCTTTTCTTGAGCTTTAGCCAGCTTCTCAGCTGCTGCTATGGGACATCCAGAAAGGCTGCAATTACAGAAAAATGATTTAAAGTTGCTGTCCTAAGAACTCTCCAGCTTGATAAAAGAATCATATTAGGAAGAATTTGAAGAAAGCTGGAAAACTTTGTTCTGCTTTTTCTCAATGAAGCTGAGGTAAATTGACGCATGGTTGAATTTTTCATTCAATTATTAAAACATTGGTGGCACAGGCAGGTACAAGCAGATCCACCTAATGGAACTATCTATTGGTGACTGTCTGTGGCTGTCAGGTTTTTCCATTTATTCTTTAGAAATCAAGGTCAACAAATATGTTATAGTTTCTTTGTACTCAACTAAGTTAATGTATTTGTGACTAGCTTTTGAGAGTTATGCTCTCTTCATCGAGTCAATACAATTTGAAGGGAACATAATTCTTGAAAATTAATCTCAAATATATTGAGGAAACCTAGAAAAGCTATCATCTACAATTTGTTGACTTTTATTTAAATACATACTTTTTTAATGAATTCCATAATATTTAAAATTGTCTACTTGGTCAGAATATTCTGAAATTGATGTGAATATTCTGTGAAAAATATATACAAATATACAAATTAGGGGGATTATTTTCTAAGGATTTATTGCATGCGTTAGGGCCCTATCGCACGCAAAAAGGCCCTTTTCGCGGTGGTAACATTAAAATTAGGAGGAGGGGAGGAGTCGGGGTGGAGTTAGGGAGGAGTCGGAGGCAGCACCGCTGCCGGCGATAATGTTTTGAACATTATCACTGGCAGTAGCGCAGGGAATAGTACCACCTTTACGTTGGTGCTATGCCCGCGATAGCCTGCAGCCGGCCGCACCGAGGCAGGTGAAATCTCACCGCCGAGGTGCGATCGACTGCAGGCTATCGCCCGCCCCCTCCTTCGCACTCCACCCCTTTTGGTGCAGGCTTCATCATTCTGTACAGAATGATGAATGATGAATCCTGGCCTAGGTTTGAAGAGGTTGCTGAAACAAGTCCATTGTCTTTTTAGCATTTTTTAAAACCAGGGCTGAAAGCACTACAGCCATAATTCAATCTGTCTGTCTGGGAGCATGTACATTTTGCAAAAATTCACCAATCAGGTCCACACTTGGAGAAAGATAGAGCATCAGTCTAGAACCTCAAACTGATGAGTGAGGTCCTTGTCAATAGAGTCAAAGTTGAAATGTACTAGAAAATCCATATATAAGCATGGCTTTCATTGCCTCCTCTATTTTATATTTAGGGTATTCATTCTATTCCCTCAATGATTGTTTTCTCCAACTGTATTATCACATAGCAGAGTAATTTTTTAATTTAAAGTTAGCAGTTAGACTTCCTTCTAGACCACTTAATTTGATTATATCCTATCAGGGTAATTTTCAAACGAAAATGTAAATGTTACATACTATTGTAGAAATTTCCAAAAGTCCATTTACCCATATAAAGTACACTTAACGTGGGTAAAACTTGTAGATATATATTATAGAAATTTCAAATGTGTTTTAGTAAAGAAAATAAATCCCCAGGAACTACACTTAAAGCCCTCTAATTATTTTTTTAAATGACTTAAAATTGTTTTCTTTTTCATTTTCCTAAAGTGTATTTGATTATGGTGTAGTGGTGTAAGTATGGCTTTGAAGAAAGTTTATGTTAGAACATTAGCGGGCTAATTTTCAAAAGGATTTACATGCATAACACTGGGTTTTATGCACATAGATGAGCTTTTGAAAATTGCCACTTTTACACTCCTTGGGGTGAGTTTTTAAAATGTTACACATATAAAAATTAGTATAATGGGCCTGATTTTCAAAAGCACTTACATACTTAAAACTGAGTTTTACATGTGTAAATGCACTTTGCCTGTGTATGTGGGCTTTTGAAAACTGCTACAATATATGTAATTGAATTTTCAATAGATTTTGTCCTGCATTAAGTGCACTTAATGCAGGTAAATAGCTTTTGAAAATTGCTTTGATAGTATGTTATATTTACATGCATAACTCTTTTGAAAATTCATCTGCAAGAGCCTAAGGCACATCTGCTGACCCAGAGTGCTATTCATGATCTATTTAAGGAACCTATTCCTGGTTTTTAACTATAGTTTTTCTCGTTTTATTGTTTATTACATTTTTATGTGTGTTTTAGCTGTGAGCTGCTTGGGGCTGAGAATAAGCAGCATATACAATTTTTAAATAAATATACTCACAGATTCCATATTTTATAAAAGTCAAACATATGTGCATATTTTCACATATAAAAGAGGTGTATAAAAGAGGTGGTCTAGTGTTATTCCCAGGTATATTTGTAAACTTACATGTGCATTTGTACACATACTAATTATCTGGCGTAAGTGATATTAAACGTGTTTACTATGTGGTACTGACTGGGTGGGAGGTCTGGGTGAGCTGGAGCAGTTCATACTGAAGAACAAGGAAAGTCTTGATGACCTGGAGAAGGACTGGGTGTAATGGTGAACTAATTGGTAAACGCTAAATTCATTTACACATGCATGTTTTAAAATTGTCTGACTTACATGCTTAAATTGGGTCTTACATGAGTAAATCCTACTTTAGGTAGGAAAAGTATGCACATTCAATGCATCGATAAATTTTGTTACAATGAATTATGTCTTCGCTCGTAAACCTACATATGCGCATATGTTGCAGGGTAGAGAATCATGTATTTTATAAAATGTGCATATATCATACATGTGAGTTATAAAATACTCGTGTAGATGTGTTCACGGCCGTATATATACATATGTGCTGCCACGTGCATTTGTTTGAAAGTTATCCTCTTAGGAGTTAATTTTCCAATGGATTTACATGCATGAAACTGGGTTTTACATGTGTAAATGGACTTTTGAAAATCGCTACTTTTACACACATAATGTTTTGAAAATTCATTCCACAGGACTGAATTTTCAAAAGGATTTATATGTGTAAATAGACTTTATGTGCTTAAATGTTTTTTTGAAAATTGCTATGATATATGCTTTTATGTATGCAAAAACTCTTTAGAAAATTCATTAAGTACATAAGACCCTTTCTTATGTGCAGAGCAACTGGTGAGAGTGGGGAGGTGTAGGAGAAGAGGACGGGACTCCGTGTAAAAGTACATGTGAAGCATGACTTTGTACTTGCAGTAGGCATTCTGGGGAGTAGAACTGAGGCAGAGAAAACATTTATGTGCATACTTTTGGTTTTGAAAATGTGCACATAAATCTGTATGAACAAAGTTATACCTGTTCAGGAATAGGTGTAACTATGCATGTACTAGGGGTGTGCATTCGTTTGCAACGTATTGGCAATCCGCAACATATAGGGCCATATTTGTTGTATTCGTGGGGAAGCAAAACGCATCGTGATTCCCATGAATACAACGAATCTTCACCGAATTATTTGGCCGTTTAAAGGAACAAATTTAAACAAAATCCCCAACCTCCTGAACCCCCCAAGAGTTACCAAAACTCCCTGGTGGTCCAGCAGTGGTCCGGGAGCCTCTCCTGCACTCGGGCCGTCAGCTGCCAGTATTCAAAATGGTGCCGATAGCCCCGTGACATAGTAAGGTCAAAGGCTATTGGCGCCATTTTGAATACTGGCAGCCGACGGCGTGAGTGCAGTAGATGGCTCCCGGACCCCTGCTGGACCACCAGGGAGTTTTGGCAAATCTTGGGGGAGTCAGGAGGATGGGGGGTTGTAGTTAATTAAATTTTAGCCAGAAATGAATAAGAATGGAACGCATGAATGGATCGGGGCTCCCCCTTGCCGAATGCAATATATATGCCCCCCCACAAATACGAATACCGAATGTAACGTATGCGGTCCCTCTGCACATCCCTAGCATGTACATCCATGAGCATAGCAGGGCAACCCCCAAATTTTCAAAGAGGACTTACACACATACCTCCACTTTGAAAATTCAAGCTAAAGCCTGCGGTTACAAACTATCTGCAGACTTTAGCTCTAACCGGGCTATTTGTCTGAAAATTACCATTCCTGAGGCAATATCCTATAAAAGTCAATGGCTTCCTAATCCATAATCTTCAGGTATCAATTATCTCAATTACGTTTAGTCTCCTGAGAGAGAGCATGAGATATTTAAATGTTGACAATTTTTTAAAAACATATTTGGGGGCTTGATTTGTTTCTTTTAGATCCTCCTTTTAAGGAGACAAAATGTGGTTGGTTTTCACATTATCCTTGATTAAAATAACTAAAATAAATCTAAGAAAACATTATTCTAGTTCAGGATATGTAAATCAAAATTCATTTTTTAGATCATAATTATGAAACCTTATTTTTGCGCTACCAATAATTTACAATGTTAAGAGGTAGGATTATGCAAAGAAAAAAGGCCTGTTACTAGCAGTTTTTAAAATTTTATTTTATGTATTTTACAATTCATGTAACATAAGTGCACTTACAATTCATATGATGGAGGGTACCAAAAAAAAAAAAAGGTATTTTATAATGGAGTTTCATCATTTAAGATAAATTATAAGTCATTCAATTTAAATCTCCCTGTTCAAATAATCCAGAAGAGGACTGAGACTCAGAAAAGAAAGCAATAGGAAAAACATTTCATCCAGATTAGAATGCAGAGTAAAAATGAGAAAATAGAAAATAAAAGACCTGCCACTAAGGGCCAGATGTACTAGAGATATTTTCCCTAGATAACCTGTGCTAATTTAACTCTTTTTTTGTGTCTGTTCTCAGAGATACAAACTGGGGAAACCCTGTAGTGCTTTAGGAGCCGACCCCACCTCAGCTAAGGGGGGATGCCCCAACCGGGGAGGTGCCCGCCTCTGGAGCAAGGGAGGGGGGACAAAGGCTGTGGGGGGTGGGCCGACCCACACGATTTAAAAGTGGGACCAAAAAATAATAAAATAAACGTCTTTTTTTTATCAAACACGGTGGTGATAGACAACTCTTGTCTTTTCTTTCACTTCTACTCTGCAAATTCTTGTGACTGCTTGTCCAGTGCTGATCCATCAGCTTGCAGCATCATTCCAACTGCACCATCCTAGTAGATGACATGAGGCATGGTGCATTCCGCCATCAGAAGAGGTTTGAAGGTCATCTATTTTTCTTCCATGCTCCTTGCTTCTCTATCTATAGGTAGCTCTTCCCTGTGACTGCATTGTCCTTCATGGGTAGTGTAGAATACAGTGCTTCAGCACTGTTACTGTTGCAGGAGTTATGCATGGGTGGCTCCTATCACATACTCCCCTCTACCATAAAAGTATGCTTCTTCTGTTTTATTATGCTTACTTGTTCCTGTGTTGGTCCCAGCCTTCAAGAGTATTTATTGTTACTCCTCTAATTTACCCAAGCTCGCAACGAGTTGTGCACTTGAGAGTATTTGTCCTAATTAGGAAGCACTCGTTTATAAAAGTTATAGACGGTAAGGTATTCATTTATATCAAAGGGCTCTATTTCTAATGGTGCATACAGATGTCTACGGATTAGCTACAGCAGAAGGCTGGCTTTGGGGTTTTGCCTATGGGTAGTAGTGCACATGTGGCTTTAACATTAACATGCACATATTGGTGTCTCTGAGTTTGTGAGCAATCTTTGCAAATACGGAGTCATAGTTTTGTTCTCCAAGTCATTTTCTGCATTTGGGATTCTCTGCCTTAAGCGGCCGAGCCTTCTGTAGAAATCAAAGTGCCTGATTCATTAAAGGGCTAATTTTAAAAGCCCTGCACGCGTGAAGACCTGGAGATACTTGAGGGGCTGGGACACGCATGCACCGCAGGGATTTTCAAACTCCCACAGCCACGTGCTTATTTCCCAGTACACGCCAAAGAATAGGTTAGGAATGAAGGGGGCGGGCAGGGTAAGGGCAGGGTCTGGACAGGGCATAGGCATGGGCAGGGCGTGGGTGGGAGGGACAGTGCCCGTGCAACCTGCTACTGCTGCGGAGAGCAGGTAAGTTCTAAAACAAAAACAAAAATAAAGGTTAGTTAGCAGGGTTTTAGGAGTTGGGGTTAGTAGGGGAAAAGGGAAGCAGGTTAGGTAGGAGTTTAGGAAGTTCCCTCCCAATCCACTCCTTTATTGGAATGGACTGAGAGGGAACTGGGATTAGGGCCTATCATGTCGCTACGCGCAGGTTTCAAAATTCCCCCCCCACCCCCTTACACATGTGAGTCGGCATTTGTGCCGATATAAATCTAGACGCACATGTGCGCATGGGTAGCAGATTTTGTAATATGCGCACGTCAATGCAGTCATGTTATAAAATCGGCGCATCCATATGTGCACGCCAGCAACCATGCACACATGGACGACCACATGCGTGTTTGAAAATCTACTTTTTTAGGGTTTTTCCCATAGACACAAAATGGGAGAAAAGCCTTAATGAATCTGACCCAAAGGTAGATTAGCTGCATCAATGTCTTCATGGGAGGAGATATTTAGGAGTTAGCAGGGATTTCCGCTTTAGTTAGTATTCCATGTCTGCAGTCTGCCACATGATTTTCAAAGGGGAACACACAAAAGAAACTGGTGTGCAAAAACAAGTCAGTTGAGGCTGGCTGTTCTTATGTCCTTAGTGGATGACTGATCGGTTTCCATTTCCAGGCTGGGCAGCATTAAGTGCTCCACCGATGATCTGTGCCAGACTTTGTTTATTTCTCCCTTCACCATTGTCTTTCAGTTGCTAGGCCTTCCTGACATCACTTACAAGTCTGAGTCTCTGAGAGGTGGTATTCTGAAAATTCACAGTCATCCGCTTTCTGATCATCATCAAGTCATTTACTGCATCCGGGCGGCGGGCATCTGACCCTGCTAATGCTTACCTCTGGCATTATGAGCATGCCACTTAGCCTTTGCAGATGGAACACATTTCAGACGCTCTATGCATGGCAAATAGAGAAATTAATTTTATTCTGTGTAGGTTATTTCTAGCATCTGCCCGAAAAATGCCTGTTTTGTGCATCTTTGCAGTCCTTATACACATTGGGCACAAAATTGAAAGATGGCCGTTTAAGTAATTTAGCCAGATATAACTTATCTGGCTAAGGTTCAAGGGATATTCAGCGGTATAGCTATGCTGCTAAATATCCCTGTACAAACTGCTACTTATATTTAGATTAAAGTCAGGTTTGATATCGGAGGCTGGCTGCCCACTAGGAGCTAAATTGCTGTTTCAAAACCAGTCCTCTAGCTATTGGGTGCCTTTATTTTTTGATTGATGTCTTATAGCTGCCTGTGTGCAGGCCATCCAGCATCACCTGCTCTACTACGGTCTTTGAAATTTTTGTCGTCCTCGCAAAGCATGGTGAACCTCTAAGTGTGTGGCAGTATGTTATGTGGCATGTGGTTGTTGCTTTGGTTCTTTGCCTGGGCAGGTAACCAGGCTCAAGTTGGCACCTGCAACTTTTATGACACCATAAGATGTGCTGTCAAGGTGCATGTTGTACATCTTGCTGGTCAGATAATTATATCAATCGTTGATCCTCCCCTTTCTTGATTTGGCTGAACAGCATGTGCTGCACCTCTGGTTGCAGAGACATCATAGCTGGCATGGAGGCAGTGCCATTATGCGACTAATCTCATTTCATTAGGAACATCTTAAATCAATCTCCCTGCATTTGATGAAACAGCTATAAGTTCTTGGCGAGATCCTGTGGCTCTTGCAACCTCGCACTATATAACGGTAATTATATTTCATACTGTAAAGTCTCCAGACTATGCAATTTGGCAAAACTATGCAAAATAGGTTTTGTTTGTAATTTGGTTGCCATAGACCTGGCTCGCAGATTGAATTACTTTTGTTGTTTAGTTGGCCAAATTGGTTCTGCCCACAATGTTGGTCTTCTGTTGGCTGCTTGCCACCGATGGGTGGCTGAGGTGTTATTCGATAGCTGTGTCTCTGCCTAACCTCATGTGGTCCCTGTATGCCACAGAAAAGATTGAAGAGTGTATAATGTTGAGAGTTTGTTGTTCCCTCCTAAAGTAAATTGCTTAAGGGATGGTAAAAGGGGAAAGGTTCCAGAAAGTGTGGGGTCATCTAATGGTCAGAAGGAATGCCTGGTAGCACTTTGACAGACTGATTCAGCCCTTAAGCGTTTGGTTTGGAAAGGGTTTATTACCCTGCTTAGAGCAAGAGTGGAAGTTCCCTCAGAGTCACCAAGTCAAGAGACGGCAGCAGCTGGGACCCTCTCCTGGGATACCAGGGAACAGAGGAGAGGGTTGCCAGAAAAACTCCAATAGTGTTTCAGGGTGCCTGATTGAAGTAATTGGAATTTGGATCTAAGAGTAAAAAGTATATAAAATAAAAGGGACTATTTGGGACCAGAAAACAAAAACCTGTGCCCAATGGGATCCTGCAACCAAGATTGAAAGTCTCCCATTTCCTTCTACAACAAGAGGAAGTGAGTAGCTTGAAGCCATCTGAAAGTTAAAGTGAGTACTTTAAAATCTATTGTGTTTGACAAAAGAGTAGGGACAGTGTTGCCTTGAACAGGCTGAAGAGTGGTGCATATAGACTGTAACATAATTGGTTTAAGGCTTTCTGGAAGACTGAGAGCAAAGTGTTACTGGATTTGCTATGAAGTTGAAAGTTTTACTTTTTCTACATTAACTGAAGATACTTCTAATAAGTTATCTTTTCATTTGGAGCACAATCTTTAATGTGGACAGTAGCTTTTTGGAAGAGCATGTGTGTGTGTCCTGCACATCATTTGGCCCCGCAGAATATCCGCCCCCAGCCCACAACACAGCTGAAAACTGTTTTTCCTCACTTTGAGTGAATTACTCCAAGTTCTCCAGTTGAGAAGGTGACCCCCAATGAATAGGGGGGTCACATTCGTATTGCTCATGCTTTGGTGTGACCAGGTATCTCGTGATGCCAGTCTTGAGTATGACTCGCCCATATTCATTCTTATGCATGATTTCAAGTATTGTTAAACTGTGTTCCTTCTCTTGGTCCTTAGGGTGGATGGGCAAGTCCTGGCAATCCTGAGGAAATAATGCAAGAACATGGCAGCTATGTCATCATGCTGTGGTCCTGCCACCATACATTCCAGACCATCTGGTGGGATTATCAAGCTTGTCTCCTGTGGCTCTTGCAACCTCACACTCAGAGGATGTGGTTGAGCTACCACATAGTAGAGGGGTACTTCATAATTTCTTTGTGGAGTTCTATTCTGTACCTTGCTTTCGCATTGTATCCTCATCTCAGAACTGGCGCTGCTGACAGGGGCCTGCCTTCATCTGTTTTCTTTACAGTTTCCATCATGCATATAGTTCTGCATTAGTTCGCTTCAGCCCTTTAAGTGCTGTATGCTATTGATCTACACTTAATATGTGGGTTGGGAATTCAGGGATGACATATTCCTCCTTTTATTATTACTGCATTCATCACATCCTGCATAATAAACCCCAAAGGTTTCAGGATGTGGCCTTCACAGGCACATGGCAATATATGGCATCTATTACTGTTCCTGAATGGAGGCAATCACATATATTGGTGCCAGTCTGCAATATTTTTATTTTTGTTCCCTGGGCTGTGCTATCTCGGCAGCAATAGAGGTGAGTTTATAGCATTCTCATGGTTTTCTAAGTAATTGAACAGGAGCCTAAATGGTCCTTACATCTTTGGGCAGCATTATTGACTGTAAGATATGACCACAGCCAGGTTGGTGAGTTGCCCATGGCAAGTGAGGTGTCACTACTGTGGACATGTGGCGGAGTTGACTACATACAGGAGTGCATGACATATACAATATTTGAAAGCTGGCCAGGTAGGGATTACTAAGCAGTATGCTATCACTGCTCCTATGTTGCAAAGGTTTTGACAAAGGTCAATCATTCTTACTCGCCCTACTTGACATCTCCTCTGCCTTCGACACTGTAAACCACAACATACTTCTAACCCGTCTCAAGGAAATTGGAATATCAGGAACCCCCTTCCACTGGTTTAATTCGTATCTTACCAATAGACTTTACAAGGTTAGAATAGATGACTTTGAATCTAAACCTATACACCTCTCCAGGGGTGTTCCTCAAGGATCCTCACTCTCCTCTACCCTCTTCAACATTTACTTACTGCCTCTCTGTCAACTTCTCTCCGATCCTGACCTCGCTCACTTTATTTATGCGGATGATGTAGAAATACTCATCCCTATTACTGATTCTTTAGCCATCACCCTTAAAACCTGGGAAAATGCCCTATCATCGATCTATAGCCTCCTCAACAGCCTTAATCTTGCCCTTAACACTTCCAAAACAGAACTCATTATCATCTCCCCACCTCATAAACCACTAAGTATCCTTCCCCAAACCATCACATTCTCACAGCACGTACGAGACCTTGGTGTCATGATTGATAACCACCTCAACCTTAAAAAATTCATCGGCTCAACGATGAAAGAATGTCATTTTAAACTTAACACCTTGAAAAAACTCAGACCACTCCTCCACTCTAACAATTTCCACACAGTACTTCAAGCCACTATACTCTCCAAAATAGATTATTGTAATTCCCCACTCCTTGGTCTACCCAAAGCCACTATTAAACCTCTTCAAATGCTCCAAAACTCCGCTGCCAGAATTCTTACCAACACCCAAAAAATAGACCATATCACCCCTATCCTCAGAGATCTTCACTGGCTCCCCATCTCCTACCGCATAACCTATAAAACACTCACTATCTTACATAAAACCCTTCACAACCAGAACATGCGCTGGTTGAATGACTCCATACAATTCCACACCGCCAACAGACCAACCAGATCCTCTCATAAAGGCACTCTAGATACCCCTTCTCCAAAACTTTCCCATCTCAACACCACAATAGAACATGCCCTATCCATTGCTGGCCCCTTCACCTAGAACACCATTCCTCCCGATCTCAGACAAGAGCAATGCACTCATAAATTTAAGAAAAAACTCAAAACATGGCTCTTTAAAAAAGCTTACCCTTAACCACCCCTCTCCCCCACTCAACTCACTCCGCACATTTCAAATTATAATCTCACCCTCTTTTATGCCCTCCCATGTAATCTGGCCCTTGCACCACTCAGGCTTCGCTCCATGGACTCACAACTTCCCATCCTTTCTTCGCTATGCTATATGCCCCCCTAAGCCATGTGCTCATATTGTTATTGTTTGTGTTCTCCATATATCTTGATATGCTTTATAGTTATTCGCCGTGTTGTACCATATTTCATAAAATGCCTTCATTTCCTTTCTTCCCCTTTGCCCCAGCCCTTGTTTCATGTAACTTTCGTTCTCTGTTAACAATGTTCAATGTAAATCAGCATGATGTACCTACGAATGTCGGTAGATAAAAATCTTAAATAAATAAATTAAAAGTTGGAGACAAGTTGCCTGTCAAGTATTTGGCTTCAATGACTGGAATTGGCCTGTGTACCACTCTAAAATGTGTTGACATGCTTAACAAGTGACCCTTCATTTTTTATAGTCTAGGACCTCATTGCACTGTAGAGAACTTCATTGGTAATCAAGGATCAAATTGCAGGATAACCTGAGGGGAGAGGCTTCGATGGCCCTGCATCTCCCAATGGCACTATATTCCTGTAGCATGATATTATGGAGCATTTTTGTAAATCATAGCAAGGCTTTGATGGCCCAGCATCCCCAACAGTGCTAAATAGCTGTAATATAACAGTAAAGAGCATTTAGTGAATGGAATTCAGCAGTTGAAGGCATAATCACCCCTGGGGATTGAGAATCTGCTAATAATTGATGTTCAGCTATTGAATTGCTAAATGCAATTAACCTGTGCTGCAGTCATATCCATCCAATACATATCTTCTCTTCGAATAATGGTGTGACAGAGTTGTCTCTTATAATTACGACAGGGACATTTGAGATGGGGAGGATGGGGGGATGGGGTGGTTGGTTAATTAATAGGTAGGCAAGAAGTGGTGATCACACCTTAGACATTTGAGGATTCAACCACTCCTTTGCTAAGGGGGCAGCCACAACCAGGGTGTGCTCGCCTCCAGAGGAAGGGAGGGGCAGTGGCTGGGAAGTGGGCTGGCCCACTTGATTTAAAGATGGGATGAACCCCCCATCCAGCTTCTTCTTTCAGCAGTTTTCCCATCCAGCCTGCTCCTTTGCAGACAGCTTACATGGCTGGAATGAAGTCTGGTGGATGTGCAGGATCGTCAAACAGTTGCCACATAGCGGGCGGGGTTGACCATGTCTGGGGATGCACGGCATGTTCAATGTTTGAAAACTGGCCGGGCAGAGATTACCAAGTAGTGTGGTATTCCTGTTTCTACATTTTATTGGTGGATAAGAGCGAGATGAGCTGCCTGTCGATTCTTTGGCTTCAATGCCCGGGACTGGCCTGCGCACCACACTACATTGTTTTGGCATATTAAACAAGTGACCCCTGCTGTCTTATAGACCAGGACCTCATTGCACAGCAGAGAACTTCATTGGTAATCAAGGATCAAATTGCAGGATAACCTGAGGGGAGAGGCTTCGATGGCCCTGCATCTCCCAATGGCACTATATTCCTGTAGCATGATATTATGGAGCATTTTTGTAAATCATAGCAAGGCTTTGATGGCCCAGCATCCCCAACAGTGCTAAATAGCTGTAATATAACAGTAAAGAGCATTTAGTGAATGGAATTCAGCAGTTGAAGGCATAGTTACCCCTGGGGATTGAGAATCTGCTAATAATTGATGTTCAGCTATTGAATTGCTAAATGCAATTAACCTATGCTGCAGTCATATCCATCCAATAAATATCTTCTCTTCGAATAATGGTGTGACAGAGTTGTCTCTTATAATTACGACAGGGACATTTGAGATGGGGAGGATGGGGGGATGGGGTGGTTGGTTAATTAATAGGTAGGCAAGAAGAGGTGATCACACCTTAGACATTTGAGGATTCAACCACTCCTTTGCTAAGGGGGCAGCCACAACCAGGGGGTGCTCGCCTCCAGAGGAAGGGAGGGGCAGTGGCTGGGAAGTGGGCTGGCCCACTTGATTTAAAGATGGGATGAACCCCCCATCCAGCTTCTTCTTTGAGCAGTTTTCCCATCCAGCCTGCTCCTTTGCGGACAGCTTACATGGCTGGGATGAAGTCTGGTGGATGTGCAGGATCGTCAAACAGTTGCCACATAGCGAGCGGGGTTGACCATGTCTGGGGATGCACGGCATGTGCAATGTTTGAAAACTGGCCGGGCAGAGATTACCAAGTAGTGTGGTATTCTTGTTTCTAAATTTTATTGGTGGATAAGAGCGAGATGAGCTGCCTGTCGATTCTTTGGCTTCAATGCCCGGGACTGGCCTGCGCACCACACTACATTGTTTTGGCATATTAAACAAGTGACCCCTGCTGTCTTATAGACCAGGACCTCATTGCACAGCAGAGAACTTCATTGGTAATCAAGGATCAAATTACTGGATAATCTGAGTGGTGAGGCTTCAACAGCCCTGCAACCCCTATGGCTGGGCATTGCTGTAACATGATACTGTGGAGCAATTTTGTGAATCAGGGCAAGGCTTTGGTGGCCCACTATCCCCAATAGCACTACAGTGCTTTAACATGATACTATGGAACATTTAGTGAAATTCAGTAAGGAAGAGCGTGATCACCCTGGGCAGGGATGGATTTAGGTTTTCTGCCCCAAGGCACTTTTAGTGTTTTACCCCCTCACCTCCAGAAAGGGTCTATTACAGGGTAGCAGAAGGCTGTTCTCTGCTGAATGAGATTCAACAGAGCTAGAAGGCAGAAAATCTTAGCTTGTCTGTTACCCTTAAATATTTGCTGTCCTAGGCACAGGTATAATGGGAACCTATTGACAAATCCAGGGCTGCTCCTGTTGATTGAAAATATGCTAGTAATTGATGTTTGGTAATTGAATTGTTGTATATGATTAACCTAAACTACAGCCATATTCATCCAAAAAATATTTTCTCTTCAAATAACAGTGTGGCAGAGTTGTCTCTTATAATTACAATAGGGAAAATTGGGATGAAAGGCTGGGAGAGGTAGAGGTGGTTGGTTAATTATAGGTAGATGAGAAGAGGCAGTCACACGTGAGACAATTGTGACCTTAAATAAACATTTAAACAAATAAACAGTCCTAAATTCGATACCCAACTCCACGCCTATGTTTTATGCCAATGCCTACATTAGGCTTTATATATTGTATCTATGTTATAATCCCCATATATTTATTTCCAAGTTATTTCTTCCTGTTCATTGTAAGACAATTACTTGTCACTGTTAAAGTTTAAAATGTAAACCGAATTGATCAGTAATTCTGTTATTGGAAAGTCGGTATAGAAAAGCTATAAATAAATAAATAAATAAATTTACAGCCAATTGGGACTACTTTGTTTCTTTCTGGGGACCCCAAAATGAATTAAGAGGGTCCCCCAAATTAAATGAATCCTATTCATTTCCTTCATTTGAAACAGAATGATTTCTATATGCCATTATAGTCAATGAACTCATAGAAATCATAGGAAAACAATATGTGCATGGGTACAGTTAGAAATTGATACAGTATAGAGCAGGCAATCAGCAGAGAAGGGAAGGATAGGTATGTTATCAAGGGGATTAGAGAAATGACATATCATGGCAAAGCATTTTGCCAATCTGACCTACTGCTGAAGACCGGATACAGTGATGCTGATCTTGAATACTGAGCATGTCAGACTGAGCATGTCAGAGAATTGCTCTGCATTGCTTTCCAAATCATTGTCTGTGTGAAAGCATAGCAATGAGCTCTCTGAGTTCTTGCTAAATTATTTTGCTGTGGCATATTTTATAGTCTCACTATGCCAGCAACAGTCCATTTCACAAGATAGGATAGCAGTGTGGCAGCATTCTATCACAATATCTGTGTCTCATAGCAGATTTATGCTGCTTTGCTTGTAGTTGCTAACCTGTTTTTCCTTTCTGGTGAATGCAGCATAACAGGCAGTGTTGTGAAACCTGTCTATGTGAGAGAAGTAGTGCAGAGCAGACAGTGTGACACTCATTGCAACAGTTTCTCTAAGTTCTCCACACAGCAGTGTAGTACTGGCACAGTTTGGGCATTACAATACCACTGCAAAATATTAAATCATTGTTGTAATCTTCACATCCTCAGTGACATAAAAACAATCATGTCAGGGAAGTGAAAGGCAGAGCAGATGAAATACATTTAAATGTGTCAAAAATTAGCCAGGTTGGCACTGGCATAGGGCAGTGCCAGCAATAATCCAAAAAGTAGTCCTGCACTGAAATTGAAAAGAAATTTCTTCTAGACTTCTAAAGCAGTAGGAGCCAGCTCAATGCCAAAGAAACTGGCATATGGTGATGTTGATGTGCCACTGCAGAGTGCAGATGACAGTGGGAGTATTTCCCTCCAATCTGTTTTCAAAAAGAGTGAAAAGTTTGCAGCAGATGATACAGTGAAAGCCATATTTTCCTTCACTGATACAGAAGAAGAGTTGTTTCTTGACTTGTCTAAATCAGAAGATATTGAAAGTATACTGGAATAGGAAAACTTGGGAGACATATACAGTAAAGTGTTACCATCATCATCTAGATCATTGATGGGGGAGGCAGCACAAAATGAGGATAGGACTGAAGAGCAGGCAGCACAGGTAAACAGCACAACTGATGCCTCTGGCATTGTTTCTTAGAGTCTACCTTCTACATCAACTCCAGTGCCAGCATAAGGATAAAAAAAAGGGAACATGTAAGAAATCCATGAGCTGGAGATTTCCAAATAAGGAACAACCCACGCTTTGTAAAGTGCAAGCACTGTGCAAAGTATGTAAGTTGTGGGAAAGAAAAGGGACACTTAACTAACACTGGCATGCATTGTCACCTATAGAAGCAGCACCCCTTAGTACTGGCATCTGGGGAAGGTGGAAGTGATGGTAGTAGTAGCTCAGGAACCCATTCTTTCAGGCAGAGAAAAGTGGCAGAAAAGAAAAAAATGTGTTCTCCAAAGTGATCCCATGCTCTCAAACCCTTCCAGCAGTCAGGAGACAGGCCAGCAGCCCCCTGCCAAGATTCAGAACTAAAAACCTATGATGGAAGAAATGGGGTTGGTTTCAATAGCAATTTCCCAGGATAGGAGGCAAGCAGCAGCCAAAATTATAACAAGGAGCATTGCTGATAGCCAGCCCCTGCAGCTAGTAGAGAATGAGGGATTTCTGCATTATACAAAACTGGCATTCTCAGATTATAAAGTCCTATCCAGGACCACCTTTAGTAGGGCAGCCATCCCCAGCCTGTACAAACAGTGCCATAGTTACACCTAGATACTGCTGGCTAAGGCAGAGGGAGTAGCATGCATTTCACCACAGACATCTGGACATCAATGAATGCTATGCACTCCTATCTTTCTCTGTTTGTACACTGGTGGAATCTGATAGAAGCAGAAGCAGGCAGCAGACATAGCAAGATTGGAGGAACAACGTATAAGTGGGCATTGCTGCACTCTCAGTCAACAGATGAGTCCCATACTTCTGCAAGTATTCTATCAGCCATAAGAAAGATGCTGGAGGGTTGGCAGCTAGACAGGAGAGCTAGGAGTTCAAATGTTGTTTTTTTTTGTGACAGACAATGCAACTGATATTATAAAGGCACTACAAGATGGGGGCTTAGAGGAAATCCAGTATTTTGCAAGAACTCTGCAGCTGGTTGTGAACCATGTCCTAGGACTGGGGTCTAAGTGCTATCAGAATGAATTCTTGGCAGAACTTTTAGATAAGTGCAGGAAAATTGTGGATCACTTCTACAGAAGTGTTAAGGCAGAGCAGCTTCTCCAAGAGAAGCAAGATGAAATTGGAATGCCTCTCAAGTGCCTCATTATAGATATTGGCCTCTATTGGAATTCAAATTACTTGATGCTGGAGAGATTAGTGGAGCAGCAGACACCCATTCATATTCTGTCTCAGCAGATAGGGATAGTTGTGAATTGCCCCCTAAGGCATCTTGATTGGGCAGTGATGATGCAGCTGGTAGATATCCTGAAGCCCTTTAAGGATGTCACAAAGCACATGAGTCCTAAAGATGCCACTTTGGCTTATATGATCCCAATTGCTAATTGTCTGATGGAAAAGATAGAGGGTTACCAGCAGGACATCAGAATGAAAGCAGAGGTGTTGCAGTTTGTGGACTGCTTGCAACATCAAGTACATAGGAGACCTGCTGCTTCATACCTCTGACAGAAAACAACATATAAATGCAGAGATATGCTTGCATATTGGGCACATAAATCCTCAATCTGGCCAGACCTAGCCAAAGTGGCACAGCGGTATCTATCTTGCCCACCAACCAGTGTTCCCAGTGAACATGTCTTTCAATTACATGAGACATTGTGAGCCCTCATCGCTGCAGGTTGGCACCACAGTTATTTTTAAAATGCAATCTCCCTTTGCTTGGGTTTCCAGAATTATCAGGGGAGTGGCAAGATGATTAAGAACACCTTGAAGGCTTTGTGGGCAATATGCCTGTCACCAGCACCTGCCATGACCCCAGGGCACTTATTGATTTTACTTCTCTTCTTGCCTGCCATACTCCATGTGCCAGCATAGGAGACCTGCTGCTTCATGGCTTTCTGCCATAACTCTAGTACTAAAACTAATTACAACACACAATCAATACACACTGCAAATCTTAACACAAAACAGCACCAAGACCTTATATTGAATAAGTAATCAAAGACACAATTCCTCAAACCTTACACTTCATTAGCTGCTACAGGGAAACACTATCATCACTGGAATTCTGTCCTAAACAGTTCAATATTTTTTGTATTTTTTGTTGCACATAAAATCTTTCATTTGTTTTTCATATCAAAAAGTACTTAGCTTGCATAAGCAAGGAATACAGTCAATACCTGATGCTGGCAGCATTTCAAGATCATACCCAACTGCTCTCTGCTTCAGGGGAACTCACCATCTTGTCCAAGGATATGATTTTCTCAGCTGTTGAGGTGTAAGGTTTGAGGAATTGTGTCTTTGATAACTCTAGTACCAGCATAGGGGGACCTGCTGCCTGATGTCACTCTGCCATACCCCTAATATCTGCATAAGGGACCTGCTGCCTGCTGCCTGATGTCACTCTGCCATACCCCTAGCATCAACCTAGCGGGCCTGATGCCTGACTTTAAGAAAAATTAGAAAAAATAAAAAAAGTGAATATCTTTAGAAATATTTTTGAAAATAATAAAAGAATAATAGACGGAGGAAAAGAAAAGGATAACTGCAAATCGGTTACCCTTGTCAGAAACCTCCGTACAAAAAAACCACCAGACAAGGATTCCCTTGCACGTTCAAGTTGGTGAATTGATTAAAAAGGGAAAGAGGTTGGTTAGTGACTAGTGAATACTCCTAGGGTCAGCATAGGGGACCTGCTGCCTCTTGTTTCTCTGCCATACTCCTAGTACCAAAAAGATAATCCATAGTCAGATGAAAGACAAACATTAAATCTCTATATTATCTGCAAACTAAATAAACAAACAATAAGCATGTGAGAGCTAATGCTCATATTGTTAGGCTATCATTTTGCTAAAATTGCAGGTTTTCCATACTTTCATCATTGCATCCCTCCATCCATACTAGAGATATCAATTTTTTTAGAATTTTTTAAAATTCTCATCAAATAGTGTCCATTAAAACACTTATCTATTTATTTAAAAAATCACAGTATCTGCTTCAGATCTTGAAAAACCCAGCATAGTACCAGCATAGGGGACCTGGTACTAGCATAGGGGACTTTCTGCTTCATGTCTCTCTGCCATACTCCTAGTACCAGTAGAAATATAATACTCTTGTAGAAGCCAAAAATCCACAACAAACGAACAAACGATGATTTGGCTGAAAGAAGAACTCTATATATGTTCTCTAGCAACCGTCATACATGGCCACAGTAAGCTAGGTGGCTTATATATGCAAGCTCGTATGGCTACTGGGCTTGAATAATCATAGGTTGCAGAGAATTTTGAAAGTGCTGACACTGGGTGCTAAACAACTACTGTGCGAGCACTTATTTGATTCCACATGTAGCAAATTGATGTGTATACTCCTGAAGGGCTGCTCCAACACTGCGGTGTTTCGGAGTATTGGACTCCTTCCTCAGGGATCCTTCAGGTAGGATTGTGCTTATGGTTGAAGCCTTTTAGTTGCAGTCATTATGTGCGCTCGTGGAGTTTCAGTGCACTTGAATAGTGCAGCCTCACGGCGACTGTGCTGCAGAATGACAGGCCCTTCAGGAGTATACACATCAATTTGCTACATGTGGAATCAGATAAGTGCTCGCACAGTAGTTGTTTAGCACCCAGTGTCAGCACTTTCAAAATTCTCTGCAATCTATGATTATTCAAGCCCAGTAGCCATACGAGCTTGCATATATAAGCCACCTAGCTTACTGTGGCCATGTATGACGGTTGCTAGAGAACATATATAGAGTTCTTCTTTCATACTCCTAGTACCAGCATAGGGGACCTTCTGCCCCATGTCTCGCTGCCATATCCTCAGTCCCATAAATGACAGATTCACCATGCAATAACAAGAGATTTAATTATAATTGATCTTCATCAAAACTAAGACGCTATTTACACTCATTAGCAGAGTGCTTATGATCTATAGCTGGACCACATCTATGGATTATAATCATTGGTCATCGGTGAATATTTGTTTTTATAAATTATTCTTATTTGCAATTAAAAATCACTTATATTGTCATGGACTTCTCTATGTTCTCAAAGTTCATGATATTCAAAATTCTGCCACCCAACAATGTTCCGGTGTTCCATCCATCTGAATCAGTAGTATGAAAGTTGAATAATGATAGATTAAGGCTCAACAAAAATTCAAAATTGCAATGTAAACATTAATATAGTGTTAAACTATATTAATATATATTAAAACTAGTACATCATATCAAATAGAGAAGTATTTTTCTTAGCCAACAATAACTGAATAAATGCTATCACCAACAGTGTGGAGATACATTCCTACATATTGTGATGAGGTACATAGTGTATCTAAGGGGAAAAACCTGGACCAGATCACTTCAGGGAGAACCCGGGGCAAAGCCAGGCAACAGAGACTTCAGGGGAAGACTACATTTCCCAGGTTCTTTGAGGCAAGGACAAGCCAATGGGAGAAAGGAAAGAGGCTTGATTATACACCTGAGAATGGCACCTGGGGAATGTACACACCTGAACCCATGATGATGGAGGAGGAAGGCACTGGGGATACATTGGAGTTTAAAGGGAAGCTCAGCTTCTCAGAGGAGGAGGAAGTCATGGAAGTGGAGATCCATGCAGTGAAAACTACTAGCACTGACTTGGAAACAAAGTAAGTGGTGATTACTCTAAGTTTTGTTTGATTCTTTTGCCTGGTTTGTGTTTTTTTTAAGGACTGGGAGGACTGTGGTCTGCAGCACAACTGAGGGGAGAAAGGGAGTGTTGTGCCTCTGCCTTGTAGGGTGGTTTGCTGGCTGGAAGGCTAAGCTCGTTTGTCTCCTGCAATGAATTGAGGGACACTAGAGCTTGTGTAGTTTTCATTTTTAAACTGTGAAAGGTGTTGTATACAAACTTCTTTTTGTTCTTACATTGCTGTGGGATGGAGCTTGCATGGACCTGCTGTGGTGGACATTAAAGCAACTGGCTGAATGTGTGTGAATGCACCAGAGGACACTTTTGAGCTGGAGAACCTTAATGTGGTGTGTGGAGTCCTGCAGGGTGAAACTGCCTGTGAAATTTTGATCAGTGGACAGCTGGGCTGAGGATTCTCCCTGACCAGTGCCTCGGGACAATATCCATCATGGAAATAAACTTTTCTTACTTCATGAGGACTTCCACTCAGCCTGACAGCATCTCTGTTCACTGGAAACTAATTAAGCAATGCTGTTGCCATTTTAAATGCTCAAAAAGACAGGTAATCTGTCTGACATGCAAAAACATAACCCTAACATCACAATATTGTCACAAATGAAAATAATAAGATGGTATACCAATCAATATCCTCACTGAGTCCATATAGGGATATGGTATTAAGTTCAAAAATAAGTTCTGTTTGCGATAATTTAAAATTAATGCTATATCACCAGCCTTTTTGGAATTGTAAATGACCTGTAATACTGTCCATTGTAGATCCATAAATGTGTGTTGAAACTCTTCATAATACTTAACTAAAGGAGTTTGCAGTGTCTTTATATTAATTCAGCTGAAGTGTTCCCTTAGATGAACACAGATTCTATGGCTGGTGTGACCAATGTATACTAGTGGACAAGGGCATTGTATCATATAAATCACATTAGTTGAAGTGCAACAGGAGTAAGCTTTGTGAGTGATCTTAACATGAGTAGTAAGATGAGTCCAATCTTGGCCAGTAATGACTTCCAGAGAACAGAGATGATGTCAGATTGAGTGGAAGTCCTCATGAAGTAAGAACAGTTTGTTTCCATGATGAATATGTAGGAAGGTATCTCCACACTGTTCATGATTGTATTTTTAAAGTTACTGTTGACTAAGAAAAATACTTCTCTATTTGATATAGTGTTCTGGTTTATATTAGCAATTCCAATGCCATTTTGAATTTTTATTGAGACTAAAACTATCATTGTTCAACTTTCATGCCCTTGAATATAGATGGACAATACACTGGAACAGTGTCAGGTGGCAGAATTTTGAATATCATAAACTTTGAGGATATACAGAAGTCCATTACAATATAGGTGATTTTTAAATACAAATAAGAAAAAATTATAAAAAGAAATATTCAGTGATGACCAATGATTAAAATACATAGACATAGTCCAGCTATGGACCAGCAGCACTCTACTAATGAGTGTAAACAGCATCTTAGTTTTGATGGTCAGTTATAATTAAGTCTCATGTTATAGCATGGTGAATCTGTCATTTACATTATACTGGTTTTTACCTATACTGTTTTCTGACAATTGTATTGATATCCCTAGTACCAGCATAAGGGATCGTTTGCCTCCTATCTCTCAGCCATACCCCTAGTTCCAGGCTAGGGGACCTACTGCCTGATATCTCTCTGCCATACTCCTAGTGCCAGCATAGAGACCTGATTCCTGATGTCTCTCTGACATACCCCTAGTACCAGCATAGGGTTGTGATGCTTCATGTCGCTCTGCCATACTCCTAGTACCATAAACATGAATTTCACTCAATATAACAATGAACTGCATACATTGCACAAAACTTACTTTGCAGAAAAGGACTTCATATAGAAAGACACCTGGACTGCACTATATTGCTTAATGCCTTATGTCCTAGATATAAAGAGCTAGAGTATTTATAATCATAGGTTTGGGATAAGTCCTAGAACTCTGAGTCCTATACATTTGTTTAGAGAACACTATTTATTATATATGCAAATAAAAGCTGCCTAGTAGAAGTGAGGCAAAGCAGAGTAGAAGACAGTTACTTATCTCCAAACTCTGGAATCATAATCTCAAAAGCAGACGTCAAAGTAGCTTTAAATCCACAGGAGATAATTTCTACTAGTGCTGTCTCATCTGCATTTTTTCACTTCATGGGTTCTCTTCAAACATATTGTTACCACTATACACTAACATGTCAGAGACAGAGTGGAAACACAATTTTAGTTGCTTTTTTTTCACTCTGTGAGTTCTGTTGAAATGTATTGATACCCCTAGCACCAGCATAGGAGACCTGCTGCCTCATGTCTCTCTAACATACTCCTAGTACCAGCATGTGGTCTTTCTGGCACATCCCTAACTGTAATGCCCCTAATACCAGCATAGGTGCCTTGGTACTACTGCTTCATCTACCTGATATGCCTGCCTGCTATACCCCCTTCACAGGTGCCATACCACCATAAAGAACTCACTGTCGCATGCCAACCTTCCATAATATTGCTGGTGTCCTCTTTTGGAGCCTGGGGTGTTTTTCCCACATTTGCACTCTTCTTGGTTTGTTATAATGGGGTGTTTTATCTCTTGAACAAACATTTGAGAGAAGTAAAAAGAAAGACACAGTTTCCATTACCAGAGACCAAAAATTGTTTGATGATTCTTCTTTTTCTTCAACAATCTCAGCCTGGATCTCCTACCCTGTTGTATATTTGATTAAACTGGGATAGTTTCTCCAACAAAACCCTCATTCAGATAAAGAACTGCTGGTACAAGGCAAAAGATGCTCAAAAGAAACTATTTACTGAACTGAATGACATGAAAGGTTAAAATAGTAAGAGGGAACTCATGCAAATCAGTAAATGAAGACGTGCCAACTTGACAGCAATCAGGTACAGAATATGGTAAGGATTTTTTGCCCAAAAAAGCCCTCATTCTGAAGGAGAAAATACTGGCACAAGACAAAAAATGCTCAAGCAAAACCATTTCTCTGTTCTGAATGTGATAACACTTACGGACCAATTTTAAAAGGGCCACGCTAATAAATTATGGGGGTTACATGCGTGGCCGGGCCCTGCGCACATCTCATGCAGTTTATAATGGGCCCAGCCACACATGTAACCCTTGTTACAGGCCCTACAAACGGGGCAGGATTGGAATGTGATCTGGACAGGAAGGAGAGAGGTGGGGAGGGCTGGGACACCACTGTCCCAAGGAAGTGCACTCGTCATCTGGTCAGCATACGGAGATTACTTCTGCTCTGGAGCAGTAAGTAGGAAAATAAAAAATTAGGGAATAGTTAGGGTAGGTTTAGGGTACAAGGAGGAGCGGGTAAGAGGGAGGAAGGATAGAGTTAGTGGTGGAAAAGTTCTCTTCGAGTCTTCTCCTTAATTGAAGCAGACTGGGAGGGAATTGGGGGAGGCCCA
This sequence comes from Rhinatrema bivittatum, assembly GCF_901001135.1. NCBI lineage: Eukaryota > Metazoa > Chordata > Amphibia > Gymnophiona > Rhinatrematidae > Rhinatrema > Rhinatrema bivittatum. The sequence continues at coordinate 17,773 of NW_021821114.1, read as the reverse complement.
ATTGTGTCATCACATATTTTGTTAAAATTCCACCCCCCTGAGCCCGGAGTTGACCACCCACCTGCACATGCGCGCACGGACATGAAAATACGGCGCACATGTGCAAGCGGGACTGTATTTTATAACATGCATGTGCCGACGAGTGCATGTTATAACATTGGCGCATCCATGTGTGCGCACTGGGAATTGTGCACAAATGGACGCACATGCGCATGTCTTAAAATCAACCCTTAGAGTAGTACTAGAGATTTCATGCAAAACCAGATAACCAGGACAAGGCTAGCTCATTGATGTGGGAAATGGTCTCTAACTAAAGCAGTCCTCACTATTTTCCTGGAAAACCACCCCAGAATCATTACAGAAACCAATGTGATGTACTAAGTGTGATAATAATCTTTACATTTTGCATAACCGTTCTACAAGAAAATTTAAATTCCACCCTGTACCATGTGGATTTTTGTGCGACTCAGCCTTGCTTCCATGCTCAGACCTTACACCTTGGAGTTTCCTTTACCACTGTGCCCTGCTGTTGCATCCCAGAGCTAACACCTTGCCAGTCGGGGGGGATGGGAGGAGCTACTTTGCACCTCTCATGGTGGTTTGGAGCCATGAAACTATTCTTTGTGATGCTTGGCCCCTTTTTCAGTGCTTGCCTTGTAGGTTTTACTGCCACCTTTTCTGCTTTGCTCCCACTTTGTGTTGCCTTAGGATGCTAATGCCACTTTTGGTGCCAGTTTTGCACTTGAGATGCCATCTCAAGGGTTCATGACACTGTTGCTGGTGTCCTCTTTTGGAGCATTGGAGTGTTCTTCCCACTTTTTCTGCTACTTTTCTCCTCTTACAGTGACTTGCTAAAGTCCTGCAATTGCTGGTACCTCTTTGCACCTTTACAGAGTAATAGACTCATTCTAGGTATGTTGGAGTTCTTTCCCCCTTCTGTTGATTTCTTCCAAAAAGTTTTAAGACAATTGATTAGAAAACCCCTGTTGTATAGCCCAATATAGGCTGAAAAATACCTGTAATTCTTCCTCCAAAGACTTTAATGGCAAGCAAAAATGAATCAAACTTAAAAACAAATTAGTGTCCTCACGAAATGAATTTTAAAATGAAACAATTTTTTTTTCCTGTTGCACATGCCTAAGTCAGCCAAATACAGATGATTTTACTAAGAAAATACAATGGAAAAATATGAAAATGACCTCTATTCTAAACTCCCACTTGGATATGACTGGATTGAAAAGAAGACAGCTGATCTGGATTGAATAAAATATAAACCTATAAGAATAATGTAGAAAAAAAGCTTGTAGATGTATATTTGAAAAACTTCTCTGATTGATGAGTAGCGTTAGTAACGTCAGGATAGATATCAACATTAAGTCCAAAAATGTCTTATTCTTGTTTAAAAAACTATTTTTCCATATATAATTTCTATCTACAGAGTTAAGCTGATCAAATTTGTGACCTTTGAGGTTCTGCTGTGCAAAGAACCAAGTGCATTTTCGCTATCTTAAGTCATGACAACAGATGAATTAATGACAGTTGATAACCCAACTTTCCCCATTTTAGACAGATCATTTGATCTTGATAAATATTCAGGTAAATGATGGGCTGGATTTTTAAAAGGCCCGGTGACACGCATAAATCCCCAGGAAGCGTGTAAGTCCCAGAGCTTGCAAAAAGGGGCGGGGGTGGGAGCCTGAGGCTCCAGGCACAGTGGCCATTTGACTCTGTGCTTGGGATCACGCGCCGGGCAGTTGGCCGGTGCGCGCAACTTACTTCAGCCCCAGGGCTGAAGTAAATTTGGAAACAACAAAAAAGGTAGGAGGGAAGGTGGGATGGGGGTAAGGAAATGGGGGAAGGCAGTGCGGCTTGGCAGGTGCAAGGTGCACAATTGTGCACCCCCTTGTGTACGCCGACCTTGGATTTTATAACATGCGCGCATGTTATAAAATCGCGCATACATGTGCGTGCACCGGGTAGCGCGCACACATCTACGCCCGCGCGCAACCTTTTAAAATCTACCCCTATTTGCATATAGAATTGTTGATATAAACTCTGTGGAGTGAATTTCAAAAGGAGTTACACATATAAAATTAGCACATATCGGGCAATTTTGAAAAGCCCATTTATGCATGTAAAAACTTCTGAAAATTCAGTCCTATGAAATGAATTTTTAAAGGAGTTGCACATGTAAAATTTGCCATTTTCAAAGGCCTATTTATGTACATTAAACTGGATTTTACATGCATAAATTGACATTAAACTCATAAATGAGCTTTGGAAAATTGCTACTCTTATGCACTTAATTGCTTTGAAAATTCACTCCATAGGGTTGAATTTTCAAAAGGTTTTATGCGCATAAATGGACTTTATGCATGTAGATGGGCTTTTGAAAATTGCTCAGATATATGCTATTTTTACATGCATAACTCTTTTGAAAATTCACTCCTTTGTATAGAGTAATACCTCCAATGGTATGTCTTAAAACAGATTCAACCTTGCATAATTGATAGGCATTGGAAAATTTATGACATGATTTTTGAATTTCAAATGTTTTTCTATGCTCATCAGTTTTCTAGATATTATGAAATCGTCTTTAATTAAGGTGCCTAGAAACACTTGTTGGCTAATAATTTTATACAGTCTATGTATCAGTTTCTTTAATTTCTGCTTTGTTTTAAAGTAACTGGGTTTCTAGCTCCTTGACACTACTTTGTTTAATACCTATCTGTGCTTCTATTGTTTGTTCTGCTTTGGTGATTGCTGTTCATAGCATTCTAGGCTAACAGCCTATTTAAAGGCTTAGAAAAGAATGCAATCCCTATTCTGCAGAATTGGTTAGGTTTACAGAGCCTGGGTTGTTAGTATAACCCTGATGCGTCAACACTACTAACCTCCATCTCCAACACCTCCACTTTGGTCAATGCAATCTGGACAGGGTGAGAACTAGTGGAATTCCTTCCATCAGAACTGAGACAAATTCTCAGACGACCCTTTAAAATGCAGCACAGGATGTAGCATATCCAGTCTGTGAATCTCCTATCCTCAGGCATCGACTTCTCATAATATTCCAAGGGAGTAGACTGTGTACCCAGTGAAATCCTCACCAAAGATTATAATTTCCCTCTGCTTGAGGTCATCATCATAAGGGAAAGCCCTTGTTTTCCCATGAAAAAGGACTATTACGACTACAAGCAGATCTTACTGTTGTCTGCATGCTGTTACCATCTGGATTTCCCATTTTGCTTTTTATGAATGTATTCAAATCTGTTATCTGAAAATGGAGAAGGACTTGCCCCTCTCATTATCTACATTATGTTTATGAAAGCTCATTTCTTTGTCTGCTGAATGGTAGAATATCTGTAACTCAGCACAAATGAATTCATTCTATAACACCACAGAAAACATCTAAATATTCACAGGGAGAGTTCTTTTGTAACATTGTGGGTGACTTACATGGCAAATATGTACACAAATTCACCAAATATCAAAGAGAACATTCACATGCACATTCACTTTGAAAATTATCCCAAAGAAAATACAGAAATAAGTTTTATAACTGGCTTTCTGAAGTGCATAAACTTCCTGTGTAAACTTACATGCATACCTTTAAAAATTGAAAATTATCCTCCCAATTTGATAACGGCCTGTGTAGAGTAGTTCCAAATGTTCAAAGTAATGGAGATTTCAGCCCTAGTTTCAAAGCTGACTTCACACGTGCAGGTTTACTTTGAAAATTAGCAGGAATGCATGAAGCTTAGCATGGCACAGGCGCACACATTGATGCCTGCTACAGAGAAGGCATAAATGTGCACATGAACATTTAAGCACCTAACTTTTGAAAACTGAAAGCTCGCACGTAAATGATTTCTCTGCCCCAGCTCTATCTTTGGGAATGCCTCTTTACAATGCGCAGAAAAGTACATGCAAAATGGTTTCTATGTGTACCTTTCCATCTACATTCCCTGAGGTAATTTTCAAACCACGTTTTGGGTATGTTAATGCTTTGAAAATGACTTCTTCTATACATAAGTGAAAACTCTGCTCCAAACATGCCCCCAGGAATGCACAATCTTGGTAAACATACATGAGACACACATAATTTTACCCACATATTAAGCAGGCAATTTTATAAAACCCCATTTCTGCACGTAAAACAGTATTTTACGGGCAGAAATGCATTTGAAAATGATTCCCTGTGTATTTACAATCTAAATGAATGAAAACTAGGAAAGCAGGAGTCCTTTATTTTATGATTAAAATATTCAAAGAAAATGTTTAATAAAGGTGAAACATGTGCAGTAATTCTATCTGATAAGTACTAAGGAGCCTCTTATAATTAACATGTTTCTTTGAAAAAGGAGTTATATTAAACTTAAATAAAGCTGAATTGATTCATTAGTCCCCTTTAGATTGAGGATACATGTAGGTAAAAAAGTGCTGAAATGGCTTTTATAGCATGTGATACAGATATGTTTTTGGCCATGACTATGCCATTCATGACTTGAAAACCCAAAATTTGTCAGTTGAATTGTTTTGGGGCATTCAGCCATGTAAATCTTAAGTACTCTTTTCAGTTGAAAATCTGTAGCTATAACATGCTCCCTAGACCTTATTTTCAAATGATTTTTTGTAGTTTACAGATGTTATGCGGGATCCTATAGAAAAGAGGACATAAATATATAACTATCGCATAGAGTAGCTGTATGATAATAGCCAACTCTAAATTTGTGTTTCAAATATTTTATTATGTTCCCATGAAACACTCTTTTGTAATTTAAATTTTATTGATCACTACAGAGAAATACAGATCAAATGATTTGGACTATAAAGTTAAAATTAGGCCAGAGATGTTCTATTATCAAGGAAAGAAACTTCCAGACATGTAAGACTGAAACTTTTGCTCTTTTGGAAAGCTACCATCATAACCCATTTTCTGATCTCATTTGAATTTGGTTTACTTTAGTAAATACTAAAGAATGAATTTTCAAAGGAGTTATGTCTATAAAAGTAGAATATATTGTAGCAATTTTCAAAAAGTCGATTTATGTGTGTAAAACCTTTCAAAAATTCAGCCCTATGGAGTGAATTTTCAAAGGAGTTGTGCTTAAATGTAGCAACTTTCAAAAGCTCATTTACATGCATAACTCTTTTGAAGATTCCCTCCTATCCAATTTTACAGTACTATTGTTTTTCCTATGAAATTGTTCTATGTATTAACAAACCAGTAATCTTGTAAAGAGAAGACAGATTTCCATTATTAGGTGTTGATATACGACTCTAGCTTGACATTGATCAATGCAATAAAAATAACCAAATGCACAGAAGAGTTCTGTGAAGTGAACAAGATCTTCACAGGTGCCCTGGTTTTCATTTTCTGTTTAATAAAGAACATTTATATTATTCAAAAAAGATTACGTGCCATTTGCCATCTCCCATCAGTCAACCCCCACTCCTCCCCCCTGCCAAAAGAAAACCTTAATTATCAATGCTCAAACTGGACTGTGCCATAGCTGACACATTTCAGTCCTTCCATAGTAGCTTTGGATCTTTAGTGAAGCCTTGCTTACCTTCTGTGAGAATTTCTGTTGCTATTTACATGGCCTCGCCCTGTGCAGCCTGGTGTAGGACACTTAAGAACATTTTCATGCATGGCAAGAACTTGACAGGGAGAGCAACAAAAGAAAAACAGCAGAGTATAAAATCCAAAAGTCAAGATAAATCCCAGTATATGAAGCCACTGTGAAGTTATGCATGATTAATGAAAAAACCAGCATGTTTCAAAATCTGCATACTGTGCACCAGTAGAATGGAAGGAATGAGAGCGGGAACTATGTCTGTTCTTATCATGTGATCACTGCTGTACCTCACAGGATAGTTACAGTAATTCAAGGATCTGTAGATTTAGAAACATGGTAGGCCTATGACGCACAGATGCAGTTACCCAGTTGTTTACAATAGTTGATAAAATTGTCCTTGGAGATGACTAACATAAAATATATCCATGGAGAACTATTTTTCTGTGGCATTCCAAACTAATAAAGAAAAATTCCATAAACCTGTTTTTAATGGATATTTTCTATTTCGCAATAGTGCTATTACCTTCTATAGCAGGCATCCCCTGAAGTTTGGGAACAGAAGGGCACTTTGCCTTCCTTTTTATTGCCTTTGACTCCCCGCCCCAACCATATGATTTCCTTTCCATAAGATAATAATTCTTAATTATGTATCATTACTCTGCTGGAACACAATTGTGACAGGTGCAACTCACTCTTTCCCCGCCCCATTTATAACCCAACCCTGCTCCCTTCCCCCATTTCCCAAATGGATCTATAAAATAAACCCTGCCTTCCTTTAATTGCCTTTGATCCCCCTCTACCCATAACATTTCCTTTCCATAATATAATATTACTTAATTATGTATCATTATGCTGATGAAACAGAACACTGACACCTTTTAATAATGTGAACAATCTTTGAATAATGGTTAGCACTGTATACACATTAGCAGCAAAAGAAATGGTAGATTGCCTGTAACAATGATAGACATGCCCAGGTGTTATGCGTATAAACCCTGAATTAGCCAATCTGATATTTGTGTGTGTGAAGCATCTGAGTGACCAGAGATTTAATTAGGGATAGAGCCTTAAGTGCCTTGTTTTGAAAGGATTATCCCTATTTATGTCCTCCAAACCAAATCCAATTTAAAAGTAGTACATTGCAAACACAGTTACAGTCAAACATCTTATTTAAAATTAAGCAGATATAGACAATTATAACTTCAGATTCACTATTTAACTGTGTGTGCGTAGTCTGAAACAAAGAGACTGCAATACACATATATACTGTCTGACACATAGAATGCCAAATAAAGTTAGAGAAAGCTGGAACAGACACACACAAGAAAGAGATAACAGAAAAAAATAGAACAAGAGCCTCGTGCAAGCATGCATGCACATACATTCACACCCAGGTCAGAGACAAAGCAGATAAAGAAGAAATTTAGTCGGAAGGCAGAAAGAGAGATCGCAAACTAAGAGTTAAAAAACAGAGAAAGAGAGGGAGAGACAAGAAAGAAGGTTTGTAATCTGGGAATAAGAGAAAGATTGGAAGTGTCTGAGTAAAGTTGCAGGTGTGGGGGGCTAGTCTTAAGCCATGTGTGTGAGAACAAGTGACAGTATGTGTTCATTTGTATGAGGGAACATGATGATGTGAGAACCTCTGAGAATAAGCAGAATATCTTAAGGGAAAAATTAAATAACTAAGGAAAGTTGAGGACAGGGAAGTGAAAAGGTGTGAACATTAAGTTAAGCAGAAATAAAAATGAAGCATAAATGAAAATACAGGCATTTAAAAAAGAGAGATTTTGGCAAAAGAAGCAGACATAGTACCTGATTCACACAGAGGTAGATTTTAAAAGTCTTGTGTGTGCAAAAACAGCCACTTATGTGAGTAAGTTATGCCAATTTTAAATGGCTGGGAAGGACGTGTGTACATTACATAAGAATATAAGAAACTGCCATGCTGGGTCAGACTAAGGGTCCATCAAGCCCAGCATCCTGTTTCCAACAGAAGCCAAAAGCAGGCCAAACCTGGTTACCCAAACACCAAGAAAATCCCGTGCTACTGATGCAATTAATAGCAGTGGCTATTCCCTAAGTAAACTTGATTAATAGCTGTTAATGGACTTCTCCTCCAAGAACTTATCCAAACCTTTTTTGAATCCAGGTGCACTAACTGCACTAACCACATGTATCCAGAAAAAGGTGCAGGGCCAGCACTGACACCCACCTCAGAAGGCAGTGTGAATGTGAGAGAGAAAGAGAGAGAGAGACTCTTTTTGTAAAGCTCAGTCTGACAATATATGGACCATTGTAAGGGGCACTTTGATTAGGGGTGAGTTTCAGGAGGTGGGTTGGGATTGGGTGAGGGGGTGTTGTTAAGGACACATTCAAAGGTATTTCTTGTAAAATTGACATTATTAATGAATTTTTAAGCGATGAAAATTCTAACAAGAGGAGTTGATTTGTGCACTGCATTCTCTGCTAGCTGCATTGTACAAATTGACTCCTTTTCATCGCTTATAAGGTCTAAAATTCTTTAATAATGTCATTTTTACAAGAAATACCTTTGAATGTGTCTGTTTTTGCACACTCAAGACTTTTAAAATCTAACTCTAAGTGAACCTGGCCCATAAAGAGGAAAATACTGTGAAATCATGGCATATTGGGCTAATAATCCATATATGAATCTCAAGTCATTCAGAATACTTTCCATGCACTGAAACATTGCATATAATTCAAGGGATTTCAATTTCTAAGTCAATTCAGTCCTGTCCATCTTGCTAATATTTGCCATTTAGGGTCTCAATTAATGATGATTGGTGTAGTAATATTTGTAATGCAGACTCCTGTCCAGTAGGAAATTGAATGGGACCACCAGCACTTTTCACTTAGGTCATCAGCTGATGATGATTTTTGCTCACTATTGACAAGACCAGATTTAGACCAGCAAAACCTGGGTATGCATGTGTTCATGTGTGTGCGCGTGCATGTATGCACTTGTGTGTGTGTGTGTGTGTGTGTGTGTGAGAAAAGATCCATATGTTAGTTGCAATCTATTCAGCCTCCCCTTTAAGAAACACATTTTATAATAGAGTATACTGTATATGCAAGCAACACAAAATAGGTTACATTCATTCCAGAGGACATTTGTCTGTAGATAGCTTACACTCAAGTGATGCAGTAATAATCCTGGGGAAATTCTGTGCAAAATATTTTAATATTCTGCAAAATTCTGTACTTTATCCAGATGAAACAATGTAATCACTGTCTTTGAGTAATAATTTAATTATAATACAATACAGAAAATCAGAGTTGCTTACCTGTAACAGGTGTTCTCACAGGACCAGCTGGATGTTAGTCCTCACATATGGGTGACATCATCAGGATGGAGCCCAATCATGGAACACTTTTGTCAAAGTTTCCAGAACTTTGACTGGCACCTACTGGGCATGCCCAGCAATGCACTGACCCTGCAGCCCAGCAGGGGTCCCCCTTCAGTCTCGTCTTATAGTAAAAGTAAATGTGAAAAATAAATAAGAAAACGAACCCAACACGTGGGGTGGTGGGCGGGTTTCGTGATGACTAACATCCTGCTGTCCTGTGAGAACACCTGTTACAGGTAAGCAACTCTGCTTTCTCACGGGACAAGCAGGAGCTATTCCTCACATATGGGTGAGTACCGAGCTGAGGATCCCTGAGCGATGCACCAAATGTACCCAAAGACGTGCAACAGGCACAACAACTGGGGTGTCAATTTGGTTAAAGGGCATCCTGAACCCTAACGGGTCGAGGAAGGGTGTTGGTACTTCAAGTTGCAAATAGGTTGCATAGCACAGACTGGTCGAAGATGGAATCTTGTCTGCCAGCCTTGTCTAAGCAATAGTGAGCTGCGAAGGTGTGGAGAGAGCTCCAGGTAGCAGCTTTACAAATGTCAGTAAGTGGCACTGAGCGTAGATGCGCTACTGATGTTGCCATGGCCCTGATGGAGTGTGCCTTGACATGATCTTGCCGCAGGAATGCCTGCCTGCTGGTAGCAAAAGGAATACAAGCCCACTAACCAGGAGGAGAGAGTCTGCTTACCCACAGGGTTACTTACCCAATTTGATGGGATCGAAGGAAACAAACAATTGAGTGGATTTCCTGTGGGCAGCTGTATGGTCTAGATAGAACGCTAGAGCACGTTTACAGTCAAGGGTATGCAGAGTCCGTTCTCATGGAGTTGAATGGGGCCTGGGAAAGAAGGTGGGTAGTATGATGGATTGATTAATAAGAAACTCCTATACTACCTTAGGCAGGAAATTAGGATGAGTACTGGAGTACTTGCCCTATCATGCAGAAGTTTAGTGTAAGGCAAGTAGGTAACTAAGGCCTGTAATTCACTAACTCTGTGAGCGGATGTGATTGCCAAAAGAAACTTCACTTTCCAGGTGAGATAGCGGAGATCACAGGATTGGAGAGGCTCAAAAAGAGGTTTCATGAGCCAACTCAAAACCCATGTTGAGGTCCCAGGAAGGGGCAGAGGGTGCAGTGGAGGTTTGAGATGAAGCAAGCCCTTCAAAAAGACATGTTACCAAGGGGTTGTACTGAAATGGGTACATCCCCGACACCTTTATGGAAGGCAGTTACCGCACTGACACATACCCTGATAGAATAAGTTTTGAGGCCTGACTCTGACAGGTGCCAGAGATAGTCCAGAAACTTTGGTGTGGAACAAGTGAAGGGATCGATGGACATAGAAGTACACCATAACCATAAACCTGTTCCACTTATAACAGTAAGACTGCCTCGTGGAAGGCTTTCATGAAGCTACCAGGACACGGGACACTGGCTCTGAAAGGTTAAGGAGTTTGGAGAATTAACCTTTCAACATCCAGGCCATGAGACACAGAGCCTGAAGGTTGGGGTGGCGAAGGCAGCCGTCGTTCTGAGGCTACTGCTGCGGCGGAAAAAAGAAGACTGAAGGGGGACCCCTGCTGGCTGCAGGGTCAGTGCAATTAGGTGCCAGTCAAAGTTCTAGAAACTTTGACAAAGTGTTCCGTGATTGAGCTCCATTCTGATGATGTCACCCATATGTGAGGACTACCATCCTGATTGTCCTGTGAGAAAAAGTTATTACTCAAAGATGCAGGATATTTTATTGTTTGTGCAGATTTTTCCAATCATAAATCCTGGCCTTTTCCTGATTGTTCTACCCTCCCCAGCTGTCTTCCTTTATGGCTAGAACTTCTTCCCCATTGCTTGATCTCTCCTTCACCTCAGATCAATCCCCAGTTCACTTGCTACCTTCCCTGCACTTCAGAGCTGACCTCTCTCCCATCCCTCCCCCCCCCCTCCACACACCAGATCTCTCTCTCTCTCACGAAGCTCAAGCCCACCCTCCTTCTTCATTCTATCTTTCTCCTGTCCCCCAGGAAGATCTCCACAAGGCTTGAACCCCTACACAGCTTTCTCTCTGTCCCTCCAGTTCTCCTTCCTTCCCCAGTAGAACTACTGTCTTTTTGTCTGTCCCCACCTTAGCAAAACCTCTAATTTCTCACTGTCGGTCTCCCCAGGGTTAACTCCTGGGAGTACAGAGAGAGAGAGATAGATTCCCAACCTCCTCCACTTATCTCCCCTTACAGCAGTAAGACAACCCCCCCCCCCCTCCTTGGCTTGGCTTTCTCTGTGTTTACCATCCCTTATTTAGCAAGACCCCCCAGCTTTTTCCTACCTTCCCCCAAGCTCGCTGCCTACCTTACTTGTTTAGACTCCACTGGACTCCCTCCTTTGGGCCATACAGGTCAAGGCAGATGCTGCAAGCTCATCTCTTCCTGCATAGGCCAAGCCCAACTCTCTTCTGGTCTGTGTATACTAGGCTGCCACTGCTTCTTTTCATTTCCAGCTGACACCATTGCTATTCCTTCCTCCATTCTGGTTCCTGCAGGCCTCCACTTTCATTGCTGCTGCTGCTTTCTGGTTCCCATGCCTAATTCCATGGGCAAAATTCAAAATTCTGCACAGGAAGGGATTTCAGTGCCAATGCACAACACTGTGATTCCTCCAGGATTAAGTATAGTGCATCATTATAAAGCGATGCAATATATTTGATGCCTCATCTTCCATAAGCTCCATTCACCAGTTTAAATATTTTTCAGTCATACTTCAAACGTAGGATACAATTTTAGTTTTCAATAAGTTAGAAGTCAGTAAAATCATAGAAACTGAACCCTCCCTTCCCTGCAACTCGGGAGCAGTTGTTGAATAAAGACATTACATGAAAATAAAAAGGTATCTGAAGATATCTTCCAATGTTTAGATGAAGAAGGAAAAGCTTACTTTCTGGAGGGACTCTGTCTTTATGCGGACATCCCGATAAGCTGCGGTGATGGGGATAGAGTCCTGTTACATGGCCAGTTCCATCACACCCAGGTGTTGGACATTTGCTTTCTTTCTTTTCCGTTCTTGAGGAATCTATAATTTACACCAAATGCAGTAAATGACTTAACGGTTCTAAGCATTCAGTAAAAAGTCACGCGATGAAAGAAAATGTTTTCACTAAAACAATGCAAACTGGATTAAAAATGCTAAGAAAACCAGAAAAGACTGCCTGTTTTTGACACATTATCAAAGTTAGACTTCTGCCACCTTGACTGTTTTATGATTCCTGTGTTTTATGTTGCATTCAAAATAGATAACAACACAAACTAGGAGCAGCAAAAGCAAAACTGCCATATTGTAATTTTCATGAGAAACAGCTTTAGGACAATTGAGTAGCTTCCTAGTTTAATTCTGCCTTCTCTTTCCAGTCATAGTACAAAGTAATCCCAGTTCTTAAAAAAAAAAGCATGCTGTCAGTGGTTTGGAGCTCATATTCTTTAAAGCTACATAATTGACCACATGGTGGGGATACACCAACACAAACAAATCTACATTATAAAGGTGTGCAGATAAATCAATGATGCTGAATTGGCTGATAGGGGCATAATAACTTAGCTGATGGAGCAGAGAGTTGTGAAACCTTTGATCAATTAAATTTCCATGTTGAAATTCCCTCATTACTTCCCTCCAAATCAACAAATTCCCTCCCACACAACCACTATCTCCTATTTCTTCCATTCTAAGCACTTCAGATAAGGTACTTTTCAAGTTTCATTTTTTCTCTAATTGCACAGTTATGAATCCAGAAGGATTATCATCATTAAGACATTAATCTGAAAGTAGTATTAGAAAAGCTCACTACCTGCAAACAATGATAGGAAACAACAATCTTATGATAGTACAGAAAACTCTGACTTTGATTTGTATGTATTTATTTTTACTTCTGAGCATCTGTTTTATAATGCTTGGACATTTGTAAACTCAGAAGCTTAATAGTCTTTTATGATCACTTTCCCTTCAACTCTGTGAAAATGATTTAAGCCTACCTGGGTACAAACTGCTGTTCTCATAAAGAATACAATAAATCTGATGGGAAATCAAGCTGGTGATAGAACTGAAACATATGCTATGTGCTTGTTTGCATGTTTAGGGAATATGGTGTGGCAATGGTATGGTCACATTCTCTGCTAATGACCATGGCATAGATTTTGGCCTTTATTCTTCTAAAGTAAAATTATGTTCTTCTAATATTGATTTGTCACTGGAGCTCACTAACCAGTAGAAGACAGTTTTGTACTATTGAAATACTAGACTGAGACTCAACTTTACTTCTATGTTTGCAAAAACTAAAAAAAAAAATATATATATATAGTGACCACAGAAATTTTTTTTTAATAAATGTATTACATTTTTGTGTAATACTGTTATAAATAGAAATTGGATGGGCTCTTTAAAAAACAATTCACAGGGTTCCCTTTATTCTTGAAATAAGAGTACGTAACAAGAAATGTGCATAGATAATTTCTAATTCTGAAAATGCAGAAATCCTCTGATAGTTCTGGTCAACCATATAGTGCATGGACAGCATGCTGTGCATTCTGTGACTTGGAACTATTGTGTACAATGACAGGCATATAACTAAGTTCAATTTATTATGTAGGCAACTTTAAAAATGAATATGCATGATATTAAACTTACAGCAGTGCAAAAATACTTAGGCAAATGATGTTTAAGTCACAAAACAATTACATGTTTTATGTTAATCCTCTTTTCAGTTTATCTGTATATTAAATAGCATTAGGTATTTATCCTATCTTTCTATTAACTTTTTAGTTGTGAAAAAAGGAGGAAAATCTCAAAGCTATTCTTTTTTTTTTAACTCATTTTACAGAAATTTGTATAAATCAAGTAAGTAATTTTAGATAAGTTAAGTGCATACTACCTATTTCATTGTACAAAGATGTCATCAAACTTTCCATTTTTTTTTTCCCATGCTTGTGGGATCTGAACTGCACGCTTAGGGCAGAATTTAAGGCTAAAAAGGAGAAAAAAAGTAGAAACATTTTGCAAGTCATTGTGTTTGCAAAACTATGAAATATTCCAATGTGTTGCCTACAGCTTTATTTTTATACAATTGCTGTAAGGGAAAAAATGCAATAATCTGTACAAGCAACAACATGTACAAATGTACTGTAGGACTTTTGATTTAGCACTTCCAGGTGATCTCACAGCGCTTTATGTATGCATTTTTGCTTCTACAATTTTTTCTACGGAACTTTCGCACTTCAAGAAATCATAAGAAATTAATGCCTTGGGCAAAAGAGATGCAAATTCAAAACTTTATTAGCAACTGTCAGACCTTTTCAGCCCTACTTTTGCATGAATTTTACATTTAAACTTTAGTGTGGCCTGTATGAAAAATAAGACATTTTAATCCAATCTGCTATATTTCTTTGTGAGCGTAAATAAACATGTGGATAAAGGTGAGCCAGCTGATAGAGTGTATTTGAATTTTCAGAACGCTTTTGACAAAGTCCTTCATGAGAGACTTGTTAGGAAATTAAAAAGTAATGGGATAGGGGCAGTGTCTTATTGTGGATTGGGAACTGGTTAAAACATAGAAAATAGAGTAGGGCTAAATGGTGAATAGTGGAGTGCCCTTGGGATCTATACAGAAATCACTACTTTTTAATATATTTATAAATGACATGGAAATGGGAATGAGTGAGGTGATCAAATTTGCCAATGACAAAATATTTTTCAAAGTTGTTAAATTGCAAGAGGATTGTGAGAAATTACAAGAGGACCTTGCAAATTATGAGATTGAGCATGCAAATGGAAAATGAAAATTAATGTGGAGAAGTGCATAGTAATGTACTTAGGGAAGAATAACACAAATTATAGCTATAAAATGCAAGGTTCTGCATTAGGAATCACCATTCACCAAAAGGATTTAGGCATCATCGTTGATAATTCATTGCAATTGCTTGCTCAGTGTGCATCAGTAGCAAAGAAAGTAAATAGAATGCTAGAAGTTATTAGAAAAGGAATGAAGAATAAAACAGAGAATATCATTATGCTTCTGTATAGCTCCATAGTATGATCTGATCTTGAGTATTGTGTGCAGTTCTGGCCACCTCATCTCAAAAAATATATAGCAGAGTTAGAAAAGATACACAGAAGGGTGACTAAAATAATAAAGGAGATGAAACAATTCCCCTAAGAGGAAAGGCTAAAGAGGTTAGGACTCTTCAGCTTGGAGAAGAGATGACTGAAGGGAGATATTATAAAGGTCTATAAAGTAATGGGTGGAGTGGAACGAGTAGAAGTAAATCAGTTGTTTACTCTTTCAAAAAGTATAAAGACGAGGGGACACACAAAGAAGTTACTAAGTTGTACATTTAAAACTAATAAGAGAAAATATTTTTTTACTCAACACATAATTAAGCTCTGGAATTCATTGCCAGAGGATGTGGTGAAAGCTTTTAGTGTAGCTGCATTTAAAAAAAGGTTTGGACAGTTTCTGGAAGAAAAGTCCATAAGCCATTATTAAAGTGGAGTTGCAGAAATCCACTGCATATCCTCGGGAGAATCAAGATGGAGTCCAGGGATAAGCAGTATGGAATCTATCCTTTAGGATCCTACCATGTACTTGGCCACTATTGGAAACAGAGTACTGGGTTGATGGTACTTTGATCTGACCCAATATGGCAATCTTATGTTATATTATGTTAGAGCCTAAAAATTTGACCAAAGCAAATTGTACATTTTGTCCAATTTCATGAGTAATAGTTTTGATGTTGATGGTACCTAATACAACAGATACCCTTACCAGATATAATAACCATTTGACATGGGATTTTAGTGCCCTAATTGATATATTGGAGATGTTTTCTTCAAAATCAACTTTTGCTTCCAAATTGTTTTTCACTTGTGTTACAGAATATATTGATTTTATAGAATTTTAAAGGAGTAACATATTTTGCTTATGCCTGTGATTTGGAAGCCTTTTCATATACCTGTTGTAACAGATACAGCCATGTATTTAATGCCAACATATGCTCTTAAGTGTGAAAAAGACTCTCAAAAAAGGGGGAGGCTAGTATAAAATAAAATATAGACTTTATTGCTGCAGGCAGACTAAAATGACATGAAAAAAGAAAATACAAATAATTCAATTGCTTTTCCTGTTTGGTTCAGCTAGGGTTGGGAGAAATATAGAGGCAGTATTTGCAGCCCCCATGACATGGGGAGGGAGTCTCATATATTACATCACTGAGACACTAACAGCCTGATTTACCAAGGCTAATTTCAGATTCTGTGTCTATGGAAGGAAAAAAAAACTTAGTAATCAGGTCCTCCTTAGTGACCAATGTCACTGTGCAAGTGTGCATGCATAATAGTTCAGGAGAGATTTGTACCAAGGATTTTTACTACAATGGCTAAGTTAGATAAGGAAGGTTAGAGGTTAAATAGTGGAAATACTCTGGGTGGTTGCAACTGAAAGGCTTATTGTGCTGCCGCTAAATAGAACTGGTTTCATTTGAACTGGAGTTCCAAAGGAGGAGGAAAAGCTAAAATAAAACAAGGAAACACAAAAATGATAAATAATTTATTTAGTGCATTGACATGAAGGAATATGTTTTTAGGACCTAGAAAGAGAAGGAAGCAAGCCACTGATTTCTACAACATTGGGCCTCATTTTCCAATATCGCAGTGGTAACGCATGAGGGGGCGTGTCCCATGCAAATAAGGCATTTTTCGTGCAGCGGGGGAAACATCGCGTCACGCGATGTTTTCGCCATTTGCGGAAACAGATTCGCAAATCGCGAAAACATCGTGCACCGCGATAAAACTACAACAGCACAATTGTTTACAACAATGACAATGTTGACTGTGCCTTTTAGAGTCCATTCTAGATTGACCAAGAGGAAATGGGAGGGTTTAGGACATTTATGGATGATAATAATTTGGGTAGGAACATTTTTGTAGATTGCATTTCTTCTTACACCTTCTGGGAGGTGCGATGGAGAAGGTACAGAGAAGGGCAACCAAAATGATAAAGGGGATGGAACAGCTCCACTATGAGGAAAGGCTGAAGAGGTTAGGGCTGTTCAGCTTGGAGAAGAGACGGCTGAGAGGGGATATGATAGAGGTCTTTTAAGATATGAGAGATCTTGAATGAGTAGATGTGAATCAGTTATTTACACTTTCGAATAATAGAAGGACTAGGGGGCATTCCATGAAGTTAGCAAGTAACACATTTCAGACTAATCAGAGAAAATTCTTTTTCACTCAACGCACAATAAAGCTCTGGAATTTGTTGCCAGAGGATGTGGTTAGTGCAATTAGTGTAGCTGGGTTCAAAAAAGGTTTGGATAAGTTCTTGGAGGAGAAGTCCATTAACGGCTGTTAATCAAGTTTACTTAGGGAATAGCCATTGTTATTAATTGTATCAGTAGGATGGGATCTTCTTAGAGTTTTGATAATTGCCAGGTTCTTGTGGCCTGGTTTGGCCTCTGTTGGAAACAGTTTCTGGAAGAAAAAGTCCACATGGCAATTTCTTATGTTCTTATGTTATTGTATTTATATTGTTGTTATATGCTATTGCATAAGAACAAAAATTATATTTACCCAGAAAAATTCTGAGTCATTTTTTACATTGATTTCTTCAATTTTTGTTCTTATTGAAATACACTGATAAATTTCCAGGAAAAATAAAATAAAAACTGAAAATGAAAGTCCCATCATTTATAAAAAGTATGATATAATTTTATACATCATGAAGGAGGTGGAACAGATAAATAATGAACGGTTGCTAAACTATACTCATGGAAATTCCAGTTCCAAGT
>NW_021821113.1:0-105984 GCF_901001135.1 Rhinatrema bivittatum | reverse complement strand
CGTTTGCAAGTGAAATGGAAAAAACTATGTGAATGGTTGCTGGCAAAACGCACCAATAATAGGTAAAATACGTTTTTAAAAGCTACGAAAAGCTGCAGGCCTTTTCAGAACACATTCCTTAGTGCTTCTTGGTTAATTTAACATTTCTTTTTAGTAAAAAAAAAAAAAAAAAAAGCCTCTAAAAATATTGTTTCAGCCGCTGCATATGGAAGAGCCCAGCACACAGTGAAAATGTAATTCAGCGTTTCAGGATGCTAAAACCAGGCAGATTATGGAATCAGGAAAGAAAAAAATACGTTTTGCAAGTGAAATGGAAAACTATGTGAATGGTTGCTGGCAAAACGCACCAATAAATAGGTAAAATACGTTTTTAAAAGCTACGAAAGCTGCGGCCTTTTCAGAACCACAATTCCTTAGTGCTTCTTGGTTAATTTAACATTTCTTTTTAGAAAAAAAAAAAAAAACCTCTAAAATATGTTTCAGCCGCTGCATATGTATCGAATGCATCATCCCTCGCCAATATGTTTTAGCTTAAAAAGATATAGAATCAATTTTGAAATGAGGGGCTGTTGTAGGTTCACTCTGTGTGAATGTGGTATCTCCCAGGTAACACCTCCAGCGAGTTCCTCCACTTCAGGACACAAAAGCGACATCCCCCAGGCTCTTCCTCTCCTGGCAGGACCCACTGCTTGAGGAAGCAACAAGCCCCACACTCACCCAGGCTTACTCGCACTGAGTCAGCAGCACACAATGGATAGCGGGATAACAATGTCTATTATTAATGCTAAGTTATTATGTTTATTTATTTATGTATTTATTACTTGATTTCTATACCGATGTTTGGTATTTACCTCTCACTGGGATTTCCATGGCATCTCCCTCTGTGATCTCCATAGTGCCTCTCCCTGGGCTCTCTGTGCAGCACCTCCATCTGTGTTTTCTGCAGTACCTGCATCTGGCCTCTCTCAGGCCTCGCTGCAGCACCTCCATCTGGCCTCTTGGCAGTGCCCCCACCTTGTCTCTCTGCAACACTTGCATCTAATTCCTCTGCACTGCCTCCCATAGGCCAATCGGTGCGCATCCAGCAGGCCACCCAGTATCTTCCCTTTCTGGGCACTCTGTGTTGCCTCTTCCAGGCAAGACTATAAAGCTTCACTATGAGCTTTCTGGTACCTCAAACACAGTCACTGCAGGATCAATCCCTTGGCACTCTTCCTGCTCAGTTGCCTTCCTCTCTGTGGGCTCTTGCCCCTCAGGTTCTGTTTGGGTTTCATTCCCATTGCTGCTTTCAACTCTCTCTGGAGTGGAGTCCCACTGAAGAGTTGAGCTGCAGTCCAGTGACTCACTCAGCTGCTGTGTCCTTCTGGGTTCTCTGTGGTGCCTCTCTTAGGGCTCTCCACCGTCCCTTTCCCTGGCCTTTCCTCAGCACCTCCTCCTTGACTCCCTGCAGCATCTTTCTCTGCATTCCCTGCAGCGTCTCTAACTGGCTTCTCTGCAGTGGCTCTCTCTGGATGATTGCCAGTGCTTCTCTTTACTCCCAGGAAGTGCAAGCTCTCCTCTGTCCAGGAGGCAATGAGAGCCCAGGACAGCTGGCTCTTTATGAACTCTCCTGTAACCACTTTTGTCCTTCCAGGAAGCCCTGAATCAAAGCTTGCATACTTCTTTCAGTCATGCTTCCACTTATTGACTTCTGATGCTTAGTGCAAACTCTGAGCTTACTACTGGAGGTTACACCCTGCACATTCACTAGCGGTTTCACTTTCTGCTGGGGCCTCGCTCTCTTCCAGCCACAGTGCACAACTGCTTTTCTCTCTTTCTTTAGTTTTTTTTCTTCAAAAGGTAAAAAAAAAAAGTAAAAACAAAACCCCTACCTTTCTGGCACTAACTTTAGTGAATACAAACCCTAACTCTAGATGGAGCTTGCCTCCTTTGTCTGCTGAAAACCTAAACCTGGCTTCCCTCCAGGCCCCACAGACCACTCACTGTTTTAAATATAATTCTTTTTTTTTTTTCAATTATACTTTATTAAGATTTCTTCATCATTTTACAATGCAAAAAGAAAAAAGAAAATATTGATTCACATCATCAAGCATAACCATAACCACTCTACCATCAAAATATCATGCGCAAACAATATCCAGCCCACTTAACGGGGAGTTACAAAAAGGAAAATTCAAAGGAAAGATTTTCATATCTAACATGAAATTCTAGGAGAGAGCCTATTATACTGCCAGTTATTCCCATCTTTTAGGGAGTGAGCTACCATGCTTAGCCACCTTTATCTAACAGAAAGGATTCCAAGTGAGGTGGTTCCAGAAACACAAACTTATTTTTTTGAAAGATAATTAAGCACTTACATGGGAATTTAAGATGAAAGGATGCCCCTAGGGATATCACTCTCTGTCTCAGATTCAAAAACTGTTTCCGCCTCAGTTGGGTATCTTTGGAAACGTCCGGGAATACTTGGATTCTCTGACCGCAAAACATAGTTTCTTTATTTCTAAAGTAATTTTGGAGAACCAGATTTTTCTCGCTCTCCAAACTAAACATTACTAACAAAGTGGCTCTTGTTTGTATATCATCATTAGATGATTCAAGAAAAGCTGTCAAGTTAGGGCTAATAGGTACTAAAGTATCGATCCCTCCTTCAGGGTTCAATACGTCTCTTTTTTACAGGTAAATAATACATTTTTGACACCACCAACTCCTTTGTTATTCCCAAAATTTCTTTTACATATTTGTTAAAAAGTTCTTGAGCAGATAACAACCTAATACAAGGAAAATTCAAAAACCTTAAGTTTTTCTTTTTCAATATATTTTCAAAACTCTCCAATTTTTTATAAATTATTAAGGAGTCTTTCATAAATGCATTACTTGCAACTTGTAATGTAGCCATTTGAGAGTTACTTGAATCACTTAAAGTTTCCAAATGTACAATTCTTTCATTATGGTCTCCAAGGTTTTCTAGTTTCCACTGCTAGGTTAGTGGATTGAGCCATGGAAAGAGAAAGCATTCTTTCCATTTTGGTAACTACTCCAACATCTACCAGGGAGATGTTATCAGGAGGGGTTACTTCATCATTTATTTCAGGCAAATTACCTTCCGGCATACTTCCCCTCACAGTAATAACAGCAGTCCCCTCCTGCCTTCCTGGTATCTGCTCTCTGGATTCCGGAGATGTTAAATCCGTATTCAGGGGATCAGAAATATTACTGATTCCCTCCTTACCAGAGATATATTGGGGGACTGGTCTGTGGCGGGACTAACGGATGCCCCTGAGGAGAAGGAGATATCTGGGATGACTTCTCTAATGGACTGACTTACCCTCCTTATGAGGTGCTGGTCCATTGGTCCAATAATATCTCCTCGAGTTGGAGTGGAGATCGCCATCTAGCCTTCCGCTTCTTTCCCATCCACAATTTTCTCCTCGATAAGCAAAACAATCAAGACTCAGTTAATGGGGAACGAAAATTTCTCCCAGGGGCGCGCCCCTTTGGTGCGCGGCTTCGGCGCGCCGGCGGCTGCGCGCCGCTATCCTCAGGTTTAAATAGAGGCAGGGGCCTTGATGACGTCAGATAGGCGGGGTCTGGTCGGCGCTCCTCCGTCCGGCGTCCCTCTCTGCCGTGCGGCTCCAAAACACGCTGCAACCCTCTCAGCGTGTCTCTCCTCCAAGGTAACTCCCGCCTTGCACCGCTATCCTCAGGTTTAAATAGAGGCAGCGGGCCTTGATGACGTCAGATAGGCGGGGTCTGGTCGGCGCTCCTCCGTGGCGTCCCTCTCTGCCGTGCGGCTCCAAAACACGCTGCAACCCTCTCAGCGTGTCTCTCCTCCAAGGTAACTCCCGCCTTGCACCGCTATCCTCAGGTTTAAATAGAGGCAGCGGGCCTTGATGACGTCAGATAGGCGGGGTCTGGTCGGCGCTCCTCCGTCCGGCGTCCCTCTCTGCCGTGCGGCTCCAAAACACGCTGCAACCCTCTCAGCGTGTCTCTCCTCCAAGGTAACTCCTCTGTTTTAAATATAATTCTACTTTGTTTTTCTTGAGTGCTCTTCTATGAGCCAGCAAGATTTAAATTTCAGTGCTCTGCAGCCCTAGCAGTACTTTTCTTCCTAGGCAAGATTACACAAACTATTGTTTTCTCTTCTGCTTTACTTCTAAAAACACTGCTTTGCCACCAAACGTTTTCTTTGGCAGGAACCTCAACAAACTTTCTTTCTCAGTTCCCCCTGGAGACTTTGGGGTTTTTTTCTGTGTCAAGCTTAGAAAACATCCCCGACCTGATGCCATATGTGAGGAGGACTGAGCAATTCTTCTGGGCTGGAACAGAAAAACATACTGACTCCAGCCTTTTCTAATGCAATCTCAACTTTTATTAACATAAGCAGAAATATACACTGGCATTAACTGCCTACCTTTGCAGTGTACTTCCAACACAAGCTGAGAGGGTCAGGAGATCCTTGCTCCTGGAGATGTAGGGTATCGTGATCCCAGCTGGGCTCACATTCTTATTCCCCCTCCCAACTACAGAACTTGCTTCGTCTGTAGGATTAAAAATGGACCAGGCATTTAGCCTGGTCCCAAATAGGTAAAAAGGGGAAAATAGGGTCACTCCATAACAGGTTCCCAAACCTGTCCTGGAGGACCCACAGCCAGTCAGGGTTTCAGGATATCCACAATAAATATGCATTAGATTAAATTTGCATGTACTACCTCCAAAGCATGCAAATTTTATCTCATGCATATTCATTGTGGATATTCTTCAGGACAGGTTTGGGAACCTCTGATCTAGGACATAAAATAAGTTCTAGAGCTTTAGTAGATCCCAAAATAGCTGTGAGCTCTCCCTTCCCTCAACATTCCTTATGTATACAGTATAGTCGCTGCACATTGGAATAATTCATGGAAACGTAAACGTATAGGTTAATGGTTCGTCTTACTGCCCTCATCTCATCTTCCGTGCATCTAGGTCTTGTGGGACCATCTTGATTTTTCTTTGAAGCTATGTGGTCTCTCCTCATTTACTAACTTCAAAGGCAAGCAAAAACATAGAAATAACTCCACTATACTATGAGAAGCAAAGAACCAGGCATAGAGGAGGACAAAATCATTTCCCCTTCTTATTAGGTATATTTTCTGTTTGGTTCAAATGAAGTTACACACATAATCTCAACTTAATCTTAAATAAGATGCAATTTTTTTCACAACAAAGGTCTTCACATCTCATGAATCAAAAGGCTGTTGCTCGGGCATCTATTAAATATCAAAGGTGCAGAAAAACTAGTCAACGCCACCGTTGAGCAAGACTTTGAAGCATTCCCAGACTAGCTGCTCAGCTCCAGTATTTTCGCTTTCCTTGCCTTATAAAATGTAATTTTGATTACAAGCAGAAAACAGAGCAGTTAAGACCCCAGGGGAAAACTCTCTTTGATAACAGAAGGTCAACTGCATACCAGTGAGGCAGGAGGATGGCTGATCAGACATATTCAGGCGCTTTTTCCCATTATTTGGGGGGGGGGAGGGGATTTTCCTTAAGAATGAAACCCTGGCTAGTCCCCATCAGCATCCCTGGCAAATTATTCGGACAAGTGTAACTAAGCCCCCGTATAGCCTAGATAATTACTGCTCCGGAAAACACAGCTGTATTGTGCATTCATTCCACTTTCACTGTCCTGTTCTGGCAAAATATTCTCTCAGCTTCTTTAATTCTGCCAATGTCTTGCCATGTAGGAGAGGAAAACTGACAGTTTTCCAGAGCTTCACTTCCTGTTGCTGCTGCCACCTCCTTTATGTTCCCATGTAATAAATCCTTTTTTCCTTCTTCTCCACGAGGCTGCAGTTAAGCTGGCTCACCTTCTCCAGGGATCACGTGTCTTCCTGCGTCTTCACTAGGGAAAACGTTCCAAGATACAGCATCTACTCTAGGCAAGCAGATTTTTTTTGTTGTTTTTGTTAGTTTCCTGGAAGCCTTGCTTGGTGATCCAGAAATGAAGCATATATAATTACTGGAAATGAATTACATTGGTGAGCTATGGTCTGCTGCTAGATGCTAATGCATTGTAACACTTAAGAACTTTACATACATTCATACATACCTTATTAACAGAAAAACATGTAGTACACATTTAGGGGAACCTCCGTGACATATGCAGCTCACATGTAAGACCAGGAGTGGATTATACTGCAGCAACTGGACTCTAGGAAACCTGTGGCTAGCCTGATACCATATATTCACAATTGTATGCCACTGTGGTCAGACAGACCCTGAAAAAGTGCTTGAATAGATTTTAAATTAAATTTGAGTTAAATTAAAATTAATACTTTAAAGCATGAAAAAATTGGCATTACCCAACAAAGTTCACCCTTCAGCCGATTTTATTTTTATGTTTTTGTGCTCTTTTCTTGGGATATAAAACCTAAAGGACAGATCGAGGAAAGCAACTTGTACCTAGCAGCAAATAGAACAGTGACCCATATAGTTATGTATAGAAATCCAAAACTGGCCAGAGAGACTGAAAAGTTCAATTAGTGGGGGTTCCTCTGGCCTAGACATTCAATATATGATCCCTCAGATGTAAACGAGTAGCCTCCTGGTACTGTTCATCTGTAGCTCCACAGCTGTTCACTGTAAAAGTAAGGTAATTTTACCCTGTCCATGGTGCTGAACTGTGAATTGATTTTGCGCAATGCTATATGATATGAGCTGCATATTGCGGATGTTTCTTTTTTACAAAGAGATGTCTTCTTAGATTGTGCTGTGAATCCAAATCTTATAAAAGCTTTTCAGGTATAAAGGATAAGATGAAATGAAATGTTTGTTGTTATACTAATGCAGGTGAGACCAGGATTCCTTGGTAGTGGTGGTGTCCTGTATTATATCATTTATTTTGGTTTGTCAAATAATAGATATCGCTATCTCGAAAGCTGCAATCCCCACACCTTCAGAGACAAAGAGAAAGTGGAAGGGAAGAACTGGTTCAAGGTGCCAAGTTTTAATTGGTCTTCTCTTAAAAAAAAACAAAGCTTGCTAATCTTGCCATATAACTGTGTGACTGTAAGCAAATCTGTTTGCGACTCATGTCTGTCTCCAATGCACAAGATCACCCAGTGGATCCTTGCCTGTGGCTTTGATACCAGATAATATGCATATCTTTGCTTCTCATTTTTTGCTTCCTCTGCATAAAATGCATTTATTGCATCCAATCTGTAAAAAACAGCCACTTCAGATAATATCTGATCACCGATGTCTGCTCTACAAACATATTAGTATAGTGATGAGACCATGAGTTCTGTTGCACATGCAAAACTCCTATAATTCTGATGTTAACAGGGATGTATGTATGGCTCCTTTTGCCACATCATGCATCCCTCTGATATGATGAATATGGCCAACTGTAGGGTGGCTCGGAAAAGCCTAGCAGAGAGAAAAAGCAGCCAAGAAGTGGCAAAATCAGTGGAGCACGAGAATTAGGCAGGCCAAAGACCATCAGATATACAGCTTGTAGCTTGTAAGGGTCCCTGAGGTGGATGAGGCAGAACTCCAGACAGGTGTGTGTTACATCCCTAAATAAATGAGTACAAAAACAGCCTCTGAGTATTGAGGCCTCAGTAAACTGCAGTCCTGTAGTCTGAATAAACTTCTGGAACTTGGTAGTCAAAGTTGCTGAATGTTTGCCTTTAAAGTGGATGCACGTTTGGAAAGTGGTTGGCTGTAGGATATTTCCTTTGTGCTCTGCCTTTCTGTTTTACATTTATTGTGGTTTCCTGGAGTTCAGAGATGTAATGGTACGTTGGTATGAAGCTGAAACCTTTGGGCCAGCAGTTCCTGATGTAGGAGAAGGAACGGCTCATCCCTTTCACAAATCTCCTTTTCCCAGTATCTCTGAGCAAAGGATGGGCAGGGAAGGAGTCTGTTAATATAAGAAAATCTCAGCAGCATCACGTCGGGAAAGGTTTGAGAATGAAGCTACACAGGCACATATACAATCATCACTGGGAGAGGGACCCTGAGAATCAATGCTGAGAGACTGTCTTGCCCAGTCTTTGTTCATTGCTTTACATAATGTAGTTTTATCTTCAGGTATTAAATGCAGAGGATAAAATATTCCATGTGCATTTTGCTTTGGGCATAATTCATTGCATTTTAATCGAGATTAGCATTTCTGAATTTTATACCACACAAGGGATGAAATCATGTTTTTAGGAGACTTTCTTAATGAAAACATGCATGTTTCTTAGACTTTTAGTAGTGTCTAGTTTAGAAGTCCCCAAAATATCACTTCTACATGAAAAATACCATTTTAAGTACTTTGTCAAATTTACATAATCACAAAACTAACATTATCAGACTCACATGAGGGAGAGTAAACTCAGGCAATCAAATTAAAGAATAAAAATTAAATCCTCCCAAGAGGATCATGTTTAAGAAATTATTCAATTACCACATTTTAATATTAATAACATGATAAGTATAATTTGCCTTTGCTTATACACCAGGCTTTCTCATAATTGACATGCATAATTTAGAATAATCATCTTTTGCACTTTTCTTATCCAACACTTTTCACCCTTAACATGTGGGAAGTTTGCAATCAGGATGCCATTATAATGCTATGATACAAATGTCCATCCGGCGAGCCCAAATACCTTTTTTTTTGGAGTAGGAAAAGAAATGTCCCCAGATATTCAGCCGGTCCCACAGGATCAGGGGTTTTACAGAATTTAGGTCATTCTGAATACCCAAATTTTCTTGAAGACGAAAGTATAGCCACAACCTTATTATAAGCAGAAGGTGGACAAAGGGACATCAAGAATGTGCAGAGATAAATCTTCATTTCAGTTCATAGTGTTCAAATTGGGGTTTTGCTGGTGGGAGGGTTCAGCTCATTTTATGTGCCAAATCAAAATAAACATTAAGTTAAAGAGAGAAAGAAATGTCTCCCTGCAATCTCTCTTACCCCTTTCCATGCTTCTTGGATACTGAAAGGAGCAGGCATGATCCCCGGTCACTCCTGACCCCAGCTTGGCCACTCCTGAGACCGATGTCACATGCAAAGTGGAGTCAGGGAGTGACTGGGAATTCTCCTGCCCTTTTCACTATCAGAGACCTGCAGAAGGGATAACATGGGCCCTGAGGTTGGGGAGGGGCATGGTTTTAAATAAAAATTGGTAAATATTGTGCACTGCTTGCTATTAGCATGCACTATTTGCCGAAATGAAAGATCTGAAAATTTTCAGATTTTCAGAGGCACCAGTCATTCACTTTATTTGAAATAAAAGCAACTGAAAATGGGAACCTTCAGTTCAGATTACTCATTCATTTCAAATGAATGTACATTCCTACTGGGCATGAGGTGATCTCAAATTTGCATTCTGTGAATGGTTAAAACCATAAGATTTGCCATACTGGGTCAGACCGAGGGTCCATCAAGCCCAGCATCCTGTTTCCAGCAGTAGCTAATCCAGGTCACAAGTACCTGGCAGGATCTCAAACAATAGATAGATCCCATGCTGCTGATGCCCCCTGATAGGTAGTGGATTTCCCCAAATCTACCTAGTTATTAACACTTCTGCAAGAACTTGTCCAGAATTTTTAAACACAGTTATAACTTCCTTTACCACGTTCTCTGGCAATGAATTCCAGAGCTTAATTGTGCTTTGAGTGAAAAAAGCATGCTCTTTGATTTCTTTTAAATGTGCTACTTACTAATTTTTTGGCAAGTCTCCTAGTTTTTGTAGTATTTGAATGAGTAAATAACTGATTCACTTTACCTCTTCTGTTCCACTCATGTCTTTGTAGACTTCTATCGTGTCCCCCTCAACTGTCTCTTCTCCAAGCTGAACAGCCCTAACCTCTTTAGCCTTTCCTCATAGGGGAGCCGTTCCATCCCCTTTATCATTTTGCTCACCTTCTCTATATCTTCTCCAGTTCAGCTCTATCTTTTTAGAGATGCAGCGACCTTTACACGACTGTTTATTATTTTTTATTATTTATTATTTATTTGTTTTATTTTCTAATTTATTGACTGCCTCTCTCAAATAGAGTCAAGGTGGTTTACATGGTTAATATTGTTACATAAAATGAATACAGAAATGTATACACCTCACACACTTCAGATCAGTAGCAATAATAAGACACAGCCCCCTTGAAGTGTTGTTTCTAAGGAAAATGTTTTTTTTTTACTCGAAGGTGATAAGGAAAATATTTACAGCAGTCAGTCTGTACCGCAGTTCATCCAAGGAAAGCAGAGGATTCTGTGTACTACAGAGCTCACTTACACATGTAGCTGCTCCCTCTCTTCCAGCCCAGTCTCCATCAAGTTATTTCCACCCACCAGGCTGGATGCCTGGCTCCCACACCCTGAGAACTGGCTGCCATGCAGCTTACTTACTTTGCTTGTTGT
Source organism: Rhinatrema bivittatum (assembly GCF_901001135.1). Classification (NCBI taxonomy): domain Eukaryota; kingdom Metazoa; phylum Chordata; class Amphibia; order Gymnophiona; family Rhinatrematidae; genus Rhinatrema; species Rhinatrema bivittatum. The sequence goes on along the minus strand of NW_021821113.1, from coordinate 95,585 downwards.
GGACAAGTCCCAATGTTGGCATAACTCTTTCCGTCATCTTCCTCTTGCAGTATTTGAAGCCTTCAAACATGCTATTAGTGAAAGACTCACTCGTCTCTCTTTCCCTGAATGATCACGTGAGGTAAAGCTCAAATCTTCCTGCAGACTGCTCCATCCTCTCAGGATGATGGTCTTAATGCAAGTTCATTTCTCTGTACTGGAGGGAGTTGTGATCTGTGGCCCCTGGCTATGGGCTCTTAGTATGATGACTGGGCTAGAAGGGAGTAGAAGAGGGCAAATGAAGGCTCATTGTACAGGCCGTAGCCTTGTACAGACCAATTCTAACTGCCCCAAGGTGGAAGAGGAAACTACCAGGGCACAAAACATAAAGAAACATTTTGATTTATTCATCACTTATGGTGTGGCACGGGTTCCCAATATGTTGTACAGGTCCATCACTATTTAAACCGTGAGCTCTTGGCTGGGTGACTTGGCTGCGAGATGGCGCATAAACTTCCTTAAGGGGAGAGAGAAGGAAGAACGTTCTTACTTTTTATTACCCACTAGAATGGCACAAGACCTACAGTGTTAGATTTCTGGTGCTCGATTTATAGGGGAGATGTAAGGTCTTTCATGGAAAATGCAAGGAGTGGGAGTAAAAGGTTGAATAGCAGATTCATATTTATCTATTTAATTGACTGAATTTCCGGTACTTCAAAGCAGATTATATTCAGGTTCTGTAGGTATTTCCCAGATCACAAGTGCGACACCAGGATTTGAACCCTGACTTTCAGCTTTCTCCAGATTCCGCTTGCAGGTCTTCTGAATACAACTTGTTGGGGTCAAATTTTTTTTAGGGCAGGGGTGGGCAAAAGTTTATCCTGAGAACCCCATTGAGGGTCCATTCTGGATGGGTGCTAAGAGAAATTTCTGGAGGGTGGAGGTGGGGAATGGCTTACCTCTGCAGGCCAGATGGATTCTCCCACAGGCCATACTTTGCCCAGTTCCATTCTAGGGTAATTTCACAGTTCATTGCTTTTTATTCTGGGAGGATCAAACTTCCAAGATCACAAAAGGTTTGGTATAGGTTGGTTGCTGATACTAAAATGATATATAGGTATGCTACTGTATGTTGTGCAGTATGATATGAAGTATCCTCCTCGAGTTAATGTTGCTATCTTAAAATTGCATATAAAACATGTTTGTGAATTCACTAAAAATATATGAGCATGCTAACCATTTGTAGTTGAATAAACTAAATCATAGGCAGCTAGCAAAAGAGCAGGGATTGGAACTCACATTCCAGAGTTCTCTCCTGCCTCATATTTGTTTGTGTTACTGTTGGGAAATATTTACAAGCTTCGTTACTGTTACTCTGCGGAAGCTTTAGCTCTGGCATCTCTCTCTCTCGTTCTGGAATTTAAAGTGGTAATAAGAAGAGGTAAAACGCTGACAGACAGAGCTCCAAGCCTCCTTCACAGTGGTCAGAGAAGGAAGGTAAAGCATCAGAATGGTCACATAATTCAGTTTCAGGCAGTGGCATCCCAGGCCCATTATCAACACTGCTCTTCCCTAGTTATTAACATGAAAACAATATCCAGAAAGAACAGGAGCCAATAATGTTTATATACTATCCTATTCTTACAGAAAGCCTTTATATTTCAGAAAAAACACACCCACTGCTTGTGAATAAACTTCCCTAGTCATTGCCATAAGATGGGAGCAAGGGATCGGGATAGATTTCTTTGCAGCCGGCCTGGAAAGCTGGGTTGTTGTCTGATTCATGACATGTTTGGTGCTATTAGACTGCCCTCCCTGGGGCATTTTATAATCTGGTTAACTCAGTGCACCCATTTGTCTTGTTTGCTGACTACATGCCAGATGGATTTGTGATTTTGGTAATTACTATATGAACCTTAATAAGATGTGATATCTTTTATTAATTGACACTGCTCAGGGTTTGTTTCATCTTTTTTTCAAAGTGATGTGAGCTAGATTCTCAATATTAGTAGCACACAAATATTAGCTTTACATGATTAGCTTTCACGTACTGTATGGCCTGCACTTGCTCCTAGATCAGAGCTTCCTAGGCTGATCAGACTTAACAGGTTTTTACATTTTTTTTTACATAGGCTTTGTATGATTTAATATTGTAAATGAAGCTGATAGTGGTTAAACGCAATAACCAAAACCATCTGTTTCATTCTTTACTGCAAGTGTAACCTCATGCCCCCATCTCTAATAAAAAAGCAATCAGTATGGAGGCCCAGGTTTCTAAAATGGCTTCTCCCATTATGTGGCTGTTATCATTATCATTATCATAGATGGTGAAGCATAGTCAGAGAGCAGGCAAGTTAATAGTTTGCAAAATGTAATGCAGTTAATATCACAGCTTCAAAGAAGTGTTATAGAGTGCCTGTCACTTTGCACTAGTGCAGCACTATATTGTTCCTGATATTTTGCACTAGTGTAGCACTCTAGTGCACTGGTCACTTTACACAGAGGTAAGTGTTTCAGAGCATGCTATTTGTGGGACGGATCTGAATTTAATTGCTTGCCTTTTTCAAACCCAAGCTCAAGATGAGTTACAGTTCAGGTGCGGTAATTTCTCTGCCCAGGAGAACTTAAAATCTGATTTATACCTAAGGCAATGGGGAGTGACGTGACTTATCCAAGATCACAAGGAGCATAAGTGGGAGAAATAGGATTTGTACCCTGGCTTTCGCTGGTTCTCAGCCTGCTGCTTTTACCATTGGCCACTCCTCCTCTGCCTTCGCTTCATTAGACAGCCACTTGGTGAATTACCAAAATGTAATGATGTTTATAAATGAAAAATTTAAAAAAACAAAGATTTGTTAACATATGCTGTACTGAGCTAGTTCAAATGTGTTGACACAACAGTGTATGGACTTGCCCTTTAGATGCTGCAAATCCTATTTACAATGTATGAATGTAAGCTAATTAGTGCTGTCATGTAGGGACCATGGTATTGACAGTATTTTAAGAGATATTAGAAAGCTCTTTTATCCTTTCATTCAGCCGAGTTCATCAGTAGGTGGGAGCTAAGCTTCCACTGAAATTAGCACTGTTACACAAGAGGTTTATGTCTTCCTCCAATGAAACAAACTGTGAAATTGTACATAAATCCTTTTGCTTTCAGATTCTAAGATGTGCAGGCAACTGAAGACAACTACTCTAAATTTGCAGCAGGTGTCAATTTGATCAGATTATCTACTCCCATAGGTGGTTGTATATCTGTTTCTTTATAAGAGCAGCTATTAGAATCCAGGGGCCAGATTTTCAAAAGCATTTACTCAAGCAAAACTGGTTTTTGCTCGAGTAAATACACTTTACTCAAGTAAGTGGGCTTTTCAAAATTGCTACTATATATGCCATTGAATTGTCCATAGGATTTACTCAAGTAAGTGCACTTTACTCGAGTAAATAGCTTTTGAAAATTGCTACGATAGTATGTCACATTTACATGCGTAACTCCTTTGAAAATTACCCCCAGAAGTCTGATCTAGAAGTTTCAAGTTGATGAAATTCAGTTCTATTTTTGCATTCTCTGTGATGCACCCCTAGCTGTCTGAATCCATAATAATTTGGTGTTTATTGACTCTGCTGCAATTCAGCCCTTATTGTGTCAAACACATGTGCAAATGGGCTGAACTCAGTTAAGTGATCCAAGAATCATGATAATGGTCAGGTCACCAAACAAATTGTAATAATGAATTATGATTGCTATATTACTTAACTGGGACCTGCGAGGTCCCCTTAGGACTTGCATCCTTATAGATAGGGCTAGGGAATCCCTGTGGTTGGCCACAGAGAGAGGGAATTCTTCTTTTCTTGTGGCCAGTATGGGGGATTCAAGTTCTCATTTCCTCTGGATTACTAGGAACATATTAATATGATTCTCTGTGATTCAAAGATGAGCAGATGGATAGCAAAAAGTATTATTATTTATCTGTAAAATTAATTGCATGTTTCCCAAAATATTCATAGAGCGAGCAGTTTATTTTCTCCCTTAATTTTTCCCTGCATTTTGTGTTGTCACATTTCAGATTCAGTAGGTTATTACCAACCGTAATAGAACCTACTAGGATTGCTTTCAATTAAGAGTCACAAGTCATGACTACATTTCATCAAAAAACACTTATTTATCCTATTGGTAATGAAAGGACTGAAGTGACATTGCCTTCAATTGATTTGTGCATGATAAATTATACAGATGTCCTTGGAATGCAACTGTCTTGATATAGTTTATCTAAATCCTCCTGACCCTGGACGTGCCCATCTCTGATTAAATGTGTTGATATATTGTTAGAAATGTATCCAAATGAACACTTCAGATAAGGTCCTGCTCTTTCTATTGCCCAATTCAGATTTACAATATAATTTTGATTTTCAAGCCAGATTCCAATGTTACTCGCACAAATCTTCAAATCAGAATGTAAAAGATGACATCTACAAAATGCAAGAAGAGCATGCTTATTCTGAGATATTATTGTACATACATCGACACCGCAGAAGCTTCCCTTTTTGATTTGTATGTTGAAAAATTGTTACTGCATCAGAAATGCATTTGTGGACCTTATCTTGGACTCGACTGAATATGGCAGATGAGTGGATGTTATGAGCTCTGCATAGCACACACTGGAGGACACATAATGTTATTAGCTTCAAGTAGCAGAATCCAAATCTTCAACAACATCGTTGAGTACTGTGAGGCTTAAAGCCACAGCAAAGAAGATTGCAGGGATATTTATAGTATAGCTTAGCTTTTAATAGTCCAAGAAAACCTGAACACCACCAACCAGACTGAGCAGGGTCACAGAAAGAACTCCAGTGGACTGGAGAGCTTCCTGAGGGACCATGTATTAGAAATACTATTTCTCTGCTTCTCTGTTTGACATGACCAAGGTCTACCGGCTTTCCCAAACTATGTAAAGGTGCATAAGATATGTCAGACCATAAGAACTAAAATATGCCATGCTGAGGCAGACTAATGGTCCAGCGAGACCAGCATCCTCTCTCTCAACAGTGGCCGAATCCAGGTCATCAGTATCAGACAGATCCCAAGAATAGATCCCAGGCGTAAATAGCGGCTTTCCCAAATCTGGCTGGCTAATACTGATTTATGGAATATTCCTTCTAGAACTTGTCTAATCGTCTTTTAAACCCGCTGTGCTAGATGCCTTGACCACATCCTCCAACAACAAATTCCACAGCTTGTGTGCTGAGCGAAAAAACCACTTTCTCCGATTTGTTTAAATCTGCTACCTTTTAGTTTCATGGAGAGTCCCCTAGTCTTAGTACTGTTTGAAAGGGTAAATAATTATTCCCTATTAATATTTGTTCCACCCCACCCATGATTTTATAATCCTCTATCTCCTCTTAGTAGGGATGTGCTTTTGATTCATTTTTATTTGGAAAATTAAAGAAAAGTGAACAAAACTTTGTTTCTATTTCTCTTTTGTTTTCCTCACTGCGCAGCAAAAAATGAATAAATAAATAAACCTCCTTGCCCCCACTACAAAATTCAAGGCTTCCCAGGCCTGACCTCAACCCTCCAGATGCCTCTTACCCCATCCTTGTTCTTTAAAGTCCAAATGGGGCAGGAGCAATCCCCAGTCACTCCTGCCCTGCTGGGCTGCTATTTAAAAATGGTGCCAGGGCAGAAGCAACTGGGCCTCACTTCTGCCCAATTTAGACTTTAAATATCAATGATGGGGTAAGAAGCATCATGGGGTAGGAGTGGGAGCAGGAGAGATTTTTTTTTAATTTTTGAGGTGCTGGGAGTTTTTTTGGCAGAGAAGGGGGGGTTCTTGTTTCATTGTTTTTCATTCATATTGTTGCATGTTTCATTTCAAATAAATTAAATAAACCAGAAATTAAATTTAAAAAAGTGAAATGAAAAAATATGTGCACACACCTTCCTTTCAGTCATCTCATCTGCATAGGGGCCCTTATGCTGCACAGGGCGAGAATGATTCCGCCCCGCTGATGACAACTTTACAGAGGGCACTAGCCACATGGCGAGAGGCGTGGAAGTGACATCATTTCAGGGTCTGTCGCAGGTGTGGCCAGCACCAATTATGTTGTATGGCCGTTTAAATATATAGGGGTTGGAGGGGGCGGAAAGGGCCCAGGGGGGCCCTGGTTCAGCTCAGTTGGGTAGGACTGGGCCTCGAGGCTCTCTTGGGGAGCCTCTGAGGGCACCGTTTTGGCTTTTGGTTCCGTGTGGATATGTTTTTTTTTTTATTTACAAACTGAAAATACCAAAAAGTTCGGGTCTTTTCAGGAAAAGCCATTTTCTGTTCATTCCATTTGGAACAAATCAAAAAATGGTCTCATTTGTTCCGTCTTACCCATAAAAAGTAAACTGAATGTGAATCCTTATTAATTTTACTCAATATCCTCCCTCCAGTGACTTTGTCAGATTTGATTGCATTGTGATCACTATTGCTAAGCAGTCCCACTTCCATTGCCCCTTGCACCAGATCCTGCTTTCCACTGAGAACTAAATCCATGAAGCAGTCACTTCTAGCATCTCAAAACTTTACCCCCTTAACATGTCCTGAGTTAACATTTAATCAATCAGTACTGGGGTAATAGAAATCTCCAGTTAGAATTGTGTTGCCACTTTTATTTGCCATCTAATTTCACTGTCAGATTCTTCATCCTGCCAGGTTTGCAGTGCTAGAAAAGGTCTTTAAAACCTTAGGGGTAAGTTTCGAAAGGAGTTACACGGGTAAATGTAACAAACTATTGTAGCAATTTTCAAAAGCCATTTGGGCATGGAAAGTGCACTCACGAGGGTGAATCCTATGGATAATTCAATGGCATGTTTATTTATTTATTTGAGATTTTTATATACCGCCATTAGTGCAAAACATCATACCGGTTTGTGGTAATTTTCAAAAGCCCATTTTATTTATTTATTTGTTTAAAATCTTTTCTATACCATCACAACGGTTAACAGTGAGGCACATATATACATCTTTGGAAAACGTTTAAGTTAATACTATCTATAGGAAGTGCCATTAAGGTCTGGAAACATAGTTTTGTAATAAAGACTATTTGCAAAAGTTAGAGATCTTGCCCCTTACATGGGCAAAGTGCATTATTTTAAGCATGTAAATGCTTTTGAAAATCAGGCCCATAGAGCCCCATATCATCAGAATCCTTTATCCGTCTGATAGCTGCCTCAATTGATGCAGCAAACATTCTGCAGAGGGAAAACACAAAGACAAGATTAGGGGAAAATGGGGAGGAAAGAGATCTTATGCAGAAGCGAAAGATTCAAGAAATTCACTCTTGTAACCAAAGACAGAAAGCCTGAAAGGAGAGTTTGGACTGCCCATAAATCCATCCGTGCTGGTGCTCATTACCCCTGTGGAGTTTATCAGACCCAATCTTCTGCTAACACAGGAGATGGGAGCAGGGGCCAGGCCCATTGATCATGTGACCTTTGAGCGGTGAGAAAATTGCCCCTGCTTTGCATTGAATGAAGTGATTCTTCTTGGCTTTTCTGTGCTGAGGTCCTGGCCCTGATTCATAGGTAGGGGCGGGGAGGGCAGTGGCCCTGTTTCCAGTGGCTGCGGCTCTGCACGGATAGATCTCTGCCTGCTTCTGTTGCTATGCAGGCTGCCAAGGCCTAGAGTGATCCTTCTCAGGTCTCCCAGAGAAAAAACATTTCTCTTGGCTAAAAGCTATCTGTTCATCCCTCTAGAGGCCAATTACGCATTCTACAATAACCTTTATCATTTAATTTTTTGTTGTTGCTGTTGGAAGGCTTGCTTGCTGGAGTCCGGTTGCCAACATCTTGAATCACCTTTTTCACTGGAAGGTCGCTCCAGACCTCGTTAATCAGGATTCCCCGAGTATCCACACAGCCTAATGTGTAATCAATATGTGAACGTAGATCCAGGTTTTAAATCTAAACAAACACCCCCTGCAGATGGTATAATCCCACTGGCAATGGCTCTCTATTGGGTGGGGGGGGGAGAAGCGACCCCCTCCCCCCAGCATCAGCAGGCAGCATCCTGGGGGGGGGGGGGGGGAGCAGGCGCTGACATTGCTTTGGGATGCTAAAACGATGTTTCCATCCTACGCCTCTGCCCTCACAGCTTCAGGATCCTCTGCTCGGAGGGGCTCCAGGTGCGGGCCAGGAAGCCCCCAGTGGGAGCTGCTGATTGCAGAGCATTCCCTTCAAACAGCTTGAAAGCAGCTCCCGAAAGCCATTCGGGGACCTGGTCAGGGCGCCCCTCTGCCTTCCACCTTCCTGCAGAGATGGGCGCTTGGGTGAGGTCAGGGAAGTGGCTTTAGCCATTGGTTTCCCTCCTCTGGCCGCTTCTGGCGGAGCTGCTGAGTAGGAAGCAGGCGGATTCAGCACCCAGAGAGGGAGAAAAGCGGCCCCGGCCCTGAAAGCAATACTGGGAAATGTGAATTTCTCACGGGGTCTGCCCACTGCTGCAGAGCATTGGATTTTACACGAAAAACCTCAGTCAAGAGAGAGGAAGCTGCAGAAATTGGTTCAAGAGCAAAATGTCTCTTCCCCATAAACATCCGGCTCCGATTCTTCCCATCAGTTACATCAATGTAAGCAAATGGGGGGGGGGGGGATGAATAAAAGATATAACAAGGAACAACCTCCAATTTTGGGGGAACCAATATGACAACTATTTTAATCCCCTACCTGCCCTGCACAGCTCAGGGATTTACTCCTTTGTTTGCAAAGACCCTCAGGAAAGAAGAAAATCATCTCCCCCAGTGAAGTAAGCACTTGGTTTTGGGGTTTTTTTTAAATTATTTCATTGATGCTGGCTAAGGTGCATCACTCACCTTTCACAATAAATGAGTAACTTTTTGCCTGTTTCAGGTCCCTTTGAGTCTGGAAAAGAATCCCGCTTTTTTTTTTCTTGTCCGTAGGGGGTTGATTGTGGGAGGGGAACAAGAAGAGCAGAGACACACAGGGGAGAGACAGACAAGGAGGGAGGAGAAAGAAGAGCAGAGACACACAGGGGAGAGACACCCAAGGAGGGAAGAGAAAGCGAGAGAAAGCGAGAGACTGAGAGAGGAGTCAGAAGAGACACAATGGGAAGAGGTTTATGGAGAGGAAGAAGAGAGACATCAAGAGAGGGAGGGGGAAGCAGGGGATACAGAAGAGCAGAGACAAAAAGAGGAGTGGGGAGAGAGTGGATGGGCCATATGGTCTTTTCCTGCCATCATGTCCCTATGTTTCTAAGAGCAGAGGCACACAGGGAAGAAGAAAAGAGAAGAGCAGATATGTATGGAGAGAGGGAGAGAGAAGAGCAGATATGCATGGAGCGAGGGGGAGATGTTCTTCAAGAACACCCTTAAGATCAGCATGGAAGAGTCTAATATTGACACCAGTTCATTGAAAACTTTTGTCCAAGAGCTCCCCAAATGGAGGAAGAGTCTACTACAAGGAGCTCATCACTTGGCAACCATGCAATGCCATCAAGAGGTTGGGAGTGGCAGAAGCAGCATGCTGCAGCCTGAATCAATGATCCAACACCACCCATCTGTCACTGAAAGAGCTTCTCAGATTGCAGCAGAATCTCTCAATCCTGGATCAGTCTCATCAGCCATATTTGGACCAGGAGATAGGACAATCAAGGAAGACGATGGAACTCAATGGCAAAGGGTTGCCGATCTCTCACGCTTTCCATCTGTCTGGACAATAAACATTAAACCCAAATGAGTCCTGAGTCTGATTACCATGAGAAGTATCCAGTTCAGACGATTCGGGAGCAGAGCAGGCAGACCAGTGAGGCCAGCCTGTCTCACCCAGGGAGCTGTCTTTAAGCTGAGTTAGCCCCAAAAGCCCAGGGCCTGCTTGGTTTTAAAATTCATCATCCCTCCAACAGACAAATTTACTCAAATGGGCAACAAGTCACCTTGACGTCACCATTTTATAGATGGTTTCACAGTATCCTCTGACACTAATTTTTCAACATGTAACAGGACACAAAAAGCTGCTTCAGTTTTATAACAGGAAATGTCACGTAAAACAGATCTGGGTGCGATTCTTCATGAGAACATGAATTGTGGCAAGATAACAAATGAGAATAGAAGGAGGTTTCCATAGACAGAATACGTAAAATAATATTCTGTAACAACCAAGCAGTAAAAATGATGCCTTCTTTTGAAAATGTTCCATATTTGCATTCTACAAGTTGCAGTGTAACAGAAGAGACAAACTTGAGCAAGTGTGAGAGTACAGGAGAAATTGGCTTATCGCAGACCTTCTTCTGTTATTGTGGTTATCAGTACAACTGTGACTGAATTATTATTATCGATGCATTGCTAAGAACTTGAGCAAGGGAACTCCTACAGGGTGGAAATTCAGTGGAATGGAAAGCACCTTGAGTCTTCAAGATATGTCGCAGTCTATAACATGCTAGATCCCTGGGCTTTCGAGCTCCATGACAGCTGTACGCCGACCTTTCTGTGAATTTAATCTACAAATGGGTTTCTGCTTAAAGCCGCTGAAGCTTTTAGCTATTGCAGGCCCTTTCCTGTAATGGAGAGCACTGGGCCTAAATGGATTTGGAAAGGAAAGTGTTGAATGACAAGCAGCTGAAATTCAAATTCATAAAAGACTGTCCTAGCATGAAGAACATCGCAGCACTTCTGAATGCAATCGCCGCATCGCAGCGAGAACAGTATTTCTCGGGGCTTAATTTGAGGGGGAATGGCCTGGAACACAGGTTCCCCACTTCTTTTCAGAATTAAGAGGCAGAGCAACAGGGCTGTTCTGCTCCAGCCGCTCCCTCAGGCAGCCTGCAGGGAAGGAGGAGAGGTGGGGGTTAGCCTGGAGCAGACAGAGCATCAACTCTGCTGCCTAAACCAGCCCCTTACCTCCTGTTCTGTAGGGAACAGGAAGGGAAGAGGCGATACTGATGCAGACATTGCAGATGAAATCAATGCAATGGAGGTTGGATTAGGACAAGTTTGAGCTTTTGAGCAGCAGAACCAGTCATCAAGGCTTCAGTCCTGGCCTTGACTATTTCAAACATATGCTTGAATTATTCAAGCTCCTTTTGTGTTACCTACCTAGAGCTTAATTTCTGGCAGAACAACCCAGAATGCCCTTCTGCCATCTTTTTTTACAGTACTTAAGTAGGCAGAATAAAGCTAGCGATAAAATTCAGTTCTGGCTCCTCTGCAGAAAGTAGGGTAGAGCTGGTGGAGGCGTGGATCATTTATGGACCCCCAGGCCCTGAAGGAAGCAGAGCAGAGTGTGTTGGAGCTGCTCACCCTGAGACACAAGCAGCCACGTGGCCTTGATTCTTGTGCAGTTTGCCGACACAATTGAGGAGGCCATGAGGGAGAATGGCCAAGGTGGAAGACACAGGAGGTGAAAGCCTGTTAGCTCCACTACTTCTGCTGCTACTGAATATGATCACATATATGTGTGTGTGAGTGTTTAGGAGAAAGATCACACCCAGCCCTGGACCTTCTCTCTCACTTAGATCACATCCAGCTCTAGTCCTGCTCCCCCACTGCACCTCCCCCTTTCTCACTTCCTCGCCCACGTGCTCCACAGTTCATTTCCCTTTGTGTAGAAATTAAGCCCTGGTATTTCTGCTCTGGAAAGGGAAAGATAACGGGAGTGGCAACAAATAAATAAACCACTAATAAAACAGAATAAAAAAGCAAGGCCCATCATACTTCCAGGCATGATTATCTAACATTATTTGGATTTAGGACTCTGTAATTGAATGCCTACTCATGGCCAAAAAGTTGGTGACATTGAGAGCATGAGACCACAGCATGGAAGTCCTAGGATAATCATAGCACAATCATAGCCCGTAGTTTCCTGCAGCAACTCAGAGGTAAATTCTTATTAGAAATCAGAAAATTCTGCAGCAGATTTGCATATGTTTGAATCATTTTGCATATTTCACTTTCATTGTTTGTTGTTTGCGATTTCACCGGTTTTGTTTTATTTTATATTTATGTGGATAATTTATGAATGTTTTATTTATGTCTCCTCAGGCTTCAGTATTGGTGATTATTAATAAATGCTTACTAAACATTAAATAATAATTTACATAATAAAGTAGTTTTCCAACTTTGCTTGTGTATCTGCATAGTTTATTTTGTTCTTTGGAGAGTTTTATGGCATTAATCAGTCTAAGGGAGATCTCAGGGATGGAGAGGGGAGGATATGGATGGAAAGAGGGGAAGGAGGGAGCAATCGTGGAAGGCCAGGGTCTGGGAGTACAACCAGAAGAGCCTGGCACATGAATAATGAGCTGCAAAAGCTGTGAGCTAAAATATAAATAAATAATAACAAAATAAATTAAAGATATTCATCAAGAGCCACAAAAGTTTTCACAGAGTAGGGAGCGGTGAGATGGGGAAATGCTGGGGAAAGGGGGAAGGCAAAATTGCCAACCTCTGCTAGCTATTCATGTTTATTGTATTTTTGATGCATTTCTACATTTGATGTATTTTTTTATGTATATTGTATTTCTGATGCATTATATTGAAGATGTATTGTTATTTATTGTATTATTTTCATGTTTCGTGACCTGCTTTGGGTTGGACTAAATCTAAGGGAGACGATAGACAAAAATAACATCCCATAATTTCTGTGACTCGCTGGAGTGAAAACGAGGGGGGCCTGTGTCTAACAAATAATCTTCTTGCTGTTTATATGGGGTGTACATTTGTAAGGGATTTTAGCATGAACTGTAATGTGCAGAATAGTTTATTTATTGACACAATAACAAAAAATCGGATTCAGCAGGGAGGCATGACAGAGCAGAGAGAAGCAGAAGCTACTAGTCCATTGGGTCTACTAAAATCTGCTTGCAATTTAAAATCCATAATATCTACTGCCTACCGATTCAAAATGATGTGAGAGAATATGCAAAGGATTGAAGCCGCTATATGAAATGTGCCTCTAGAGTAAATCCTTTGTAGGGGATGTTCATGTTACATACTAGTGTGATTTGCACCTCACTTTATGATTATGCAGTAAGCCAAATGAAGTTGAATACAGGGCTCAGCATTTAAAAATGAAGATAGTATAAAAACATTTATTTTAAAACCTAAACATGACACTCACTACAGTATGTGCAGTCACTGTTTTTGAAGTATTGGTTGGATCAAGAGCTTGGTAAATCAACTGTTTTTTAACAGAGCATCCTGGACGTCTATGAATTTGCATGCTGCGGATCCTGTTGGCAGGAGAGGCTTCCTTCATACACCTGTTACACCAGGTCGATGAGTATTTGCATTGCAAACCTGTTCTGCACTCCCAGACTGTCACCTTTCGCTCTCCTCTGCATGGAACCCAGATGCCAGCTCGGGAGGTTCTTCTACCAACAGTGGCAGCTGGCTTCTTGGCACACTCCAGTGAACTGAAATAATGCAGGGTGTGTTTTAATATACCAGCTGCCAATTTAGTGGGTAATGCAGGAATTGGAAGTCACGTTTTATTGGCAGCACATTCATTATTTACAGAAAAGATATATTTGAAATTATCTTTGTTTCTTTTGGAAAGCACGGAGTTGATGATGTTTTCTGGTCTTGGACACAAAAATTGTAATAAAATGCTTAATGTGCAGATCTTTTTGATCTGTGAATCAACTAACAAGGGGATGAAGTAATATCCTTAACAATAAACTCGAGAATTTAGAAATAAATGTATGGAGTCTGGCCCATTAAGCTGAATTCTCCCACACCTTCAGCAGTCCTGTTCCGTCTAGGCTGATCTTAAATGCCACCACTGGCCCCTTGGAATAAGCACAATGTCCCAGGACTGACAGCTCTTTGAGACAGGCAGGATTTTCTTCCTTCACCTCACCTCTCCTGGGGGACTGAGTGTATACTCCATCATCCAGGCAGCCATTGCCACGTTTGGGAGTACCAGGGAACTACTTTGTGGGATCTGCCAGGTGCTTGTGACCCGGCCTGGCCACTGTTGCTGGGCTCAGTGGACTTGGGTCTGACCCAGCCTGGCACTTTTTATGTTCTTATAGGTATCCTGAATAATCTCTGTACCATTAACTTTGGCCATTGCATTCATTATTTTGTAGTATTGTCTCTTGTGCTACAACTTCCTTCTGGGAGCATCTCCTTACTGTCTGTCCCCAAAACTTTGCCCTGCATTCCCTCATCATTCTCATAACTCTTTTTTACCTGTTGCTATTAATAATTTTACAGCCCACATATGGCTCTGGATAAATCCTACTGTGGGTTTGGATCTTAAGAAGGACTGGGTGAGACGGCTGTGCCTGGTCCTGTAAGGTAGTCTGAGGAAGTTTTCTGTAAACTCCCTCACATACTATCCCCCTTAGCTCAGTCTTGTTAGGATGAGTGCCTGCCTGTATCAGGGACACCTTTCTGGACAGGAAATCTTCATTGACATTTTCCTTTCCTGCCCTATGTTGTATTTTGTAGTTGAAAGGCTATAGGAACCAGGAACCTCGTACTGAACTCCTTATTTCTATTAATCCATAGGAGCGGATGGTGGTCCGTTATGAGCATGAACTGCTGTCCCAGCAGGTAGCAGCGCAAGGCCTATAAGGCCCAGTTGACTGCCAAGGTCTCTTTCTCAACTGTTGAGTAACACATTTCTCTTGGCATCCAGTTAAAGTATGCCACAGGATGTTCTTTAATATCCTTCTATTGAACTAGGACAGCTCCCAAGCCTACTTCTGTCTGCACCATGAAGGGTTCAGTGAATTCCGGGCTTATCAGGACCAGTTCAGAGAATATTGCCTCTTTCAGAGCCCCGAAGGCCTTCTCTGTTTCAGCTGACCACTGGACCTTCTCTGGTACTTTCTTCAACAACATTCTTCTGAGTCTACACCTTCTCTAAGTAACTAGGGCTAAACCTTCTGTAATATCCTGTAAGGCCTAGGAATGCTCTCACTTTCACTTTTGTTTGTGGGACCAGCACCCAGGTGATCGCTTTGATCTTTCTGGTCTGCAGATGGATCTTGCACTTCCGAGGGTGTAACCAAGATACTGTACTTCTTGCTCTCCCAGCAAGCATTTCTTGGGATTAGCATTTAGTCTTACTTTCCTCAGGTTGGTTAGCATAGCCTGGAGTTGGCTTAGATGTGTCTTGTGATCTAGGCTGTACACCATGATGTCATCAAAGTAGGCAGCTGTGTACTATGATGTGGGTGGAGAAGGCAGTAGACCAAGCATTGAAACATTGTGGGAATGCCATGAATTCCAAACAGGAGGTCGGTAAACTGAAAATGTCTCCTGCCATTGGTAACACAGTCTTCTTCTTCACTGCTGACATGAGAGGTACCTGTCAATAGCCTTTTGTAAGATCCAAGGTAGAGATGAACTGGGTTGATCCCAGACACTCAATCAGTTCATCCATTCGTGGCATTGGGTACGTGTCGAGCTTTGAGATCTCATTGACCTTTTTAAAGACAATGCAAAACCTTATGCTCCCAGCTGGCTTCAGCACCAACACTATGGGTGAGGACCAATCACTCTTAGACTCCATTATAACCCCGAGCTGGAGCATCTCCTTGACTTAGGTCTCAATAACGTGGCGATTGACCTTGGAAATTCTATAAAGTTGTTGCCGTACCACAAATCCAGGAGGCATAATGATGGCCTGCTGCACCAGGGGGGTACGCTCAGGCAGGGTCAAGAAAATCTCTTTGTTTTGCTCTATCAGCTGCCTATGCAGTAGACAGTTGCTTTCTGAAAGGAACTTGGGCTCAATCCTTCATGGACCTCTGACCTTTGAGTCAAACTTTCCTTCTTATACCACTCTGCACTCCTGTACAACACACGACCTCAGGAGGCTGACATTGTGGATTTGAGTTTTCTTTCATTTATCTGGCTGTGCTTTTTTGTAATCCATGGGCCTGTTTTCTCCCACACTTCATAGGGTCCTTGCCACTGGGCCAACAACTTGCTTTCTGAAGATAGGAGGAGGACAAGTATGTGGTTCCCTGGCTGGAATACTCTTTTAACAATTGTAACCTCGGGCTTGGATAGTCTGAGCCTTCTCTAGGCATAGGCAGGCTGCCTCCCCAGCCTTTTTTAGGTGATCCTGCACTCGGAGAATGCAGTCAGTGAAATTCTGTTCAGGGTTCCCTTTGTCTTCCCAAGTCTCGCAAGCTCTGCCCAAGATTCCTCTCGGTCTCCTCTGACACAGTAACTGAAAAGGGGAAAAACCATCAAGCTTTGTGGCACTTCGAAGATTGTGAACAGCACATAGGGTAACAATGCATCCCAACTCTTGCTGTCTTCATCTACAAATTTACTCAACATATGTTTGAGCATCTGATTGAAGTGCTCAATGAGGACATCGGTCTGTGGGTGATATACTTAAGTACACAGTGTTTTTACCTCAAGCAAGGTGCAGAGCTGATTCATTACCTTGGACACAAATGGGGTTTCCTGATCCATCGGGATCTCCTTGGGTAACCCAAGTCATGAGAAAACCTCCATTAGGGTGATCATCACTATCGAGGTCTTCATGTTCCAAAGCAGGACTGTCTCAGGATATCTTGCATCATAGTCCAGAATGACGAGGATGTACGTATTTCCTCAAGAAGATCTCTCAAGTGGCCCCACAAGGTCCATGCTTACCTTTTCAAAATATGTTTTGATTATGGGCATGGGGATGTGAGGTGCCATCCATATGCCAGCAGACTTTGTGAATTGGCAGGTAGGGCAGGATCGGAAATACAACTGGACCTGTTTATGTAAGCCTGGCCAATAGAACTGTGCCAATATTTTCTCCTTGGTCTTTTCCTCCCCCAGGTGACCTTCTAGAAGCAGGCTATAGGCTAGTTGCATGACCTTCTGGTGAAATGGTTTGGGAACTAGGAGATGGTCTATTAATTCCCCCTCCACACTTTCCTCTGTGACTCAGTAAACACAAAATAAGAAGGAACAGGGTCTGTAACCTGTGCTCCAGGGACTAGCTTCCCATCCACCCTCTGAATATGCTCCTGGGCCCACTTAAAGGACTCATCCTCCCTCTAGGCCTGCCTGAAGCTTCCTGGGTTACCCCTTTTTTTCCACTCAAAGGGGCCAGGTAAAACATTCTGGGTGGGTTGCTGTTCTTTCCCTGATTTTGAACCTGTCTCCTCGGCTGCCTCTAAATTAGCAGCATAACTATTGGGTTGAAATGAAACTATTCCGAAGTGATAATTAATTCTGTTAATTGAACCTCGGTATATAAAAGTTATAAATAAATAATAATAACTATATTTGTCCTGTCGGCATTGCCTCTGGGACTTAGAAGTCTTAGAGTCTTTTAATATGGATCTGGATTCTCCAACAGAAAAAGTTCAGAAAACTCCAATTCTTCATTGTTTTGATTGGACAAGCCCATTATGAGCTGGTTCCCTATACTCTTGAAGTTTCAGACAGGCCCATCCAATCACCATGAGGTAGAATAGCCAAGGAAGAACTTCTACCTCAATTTGGTCTTGTCTGACTGGGGTCTTTAGTTGTACCCAGCTTGTTGGATACTGACATTGGTCCCCGTGGATACTGTCTGCCCCAGGGTCAGTACTCTTTTGTAGCCAGTCTGGACTCGCTTCAATAACGCTCTTCAAAATTAGCATTTTCACCCTTCCAGAGTCCACTAAAGCTTGGGTTTGAAATGCCATCTATCAGAACTACTATCACAAAAGTAAAGGACTCCCTGACTGATGACATCCACAAAATTACAAAAGAGGGGCCACAGCATTAATATCCATGGATTCATCTTCCCTGCAGGGATAGCCTCTGACAAAATGGCCCCTTTCTCCATAACTAAAACATGAAGGTCCAGCTAGCAATTGAGGTGAAAAGTCCAGTCGGAGATATGACACTGGCTGTCAGGGCTTCTGGCTGTTAGGACTCCAGTGTCCTCTACCCTGGTTGAGTGGATTCTCTAGGACTTGTGGTGACTCACACATAGTCTGAGCCTGAATGAAAGGTCTCCACTACTTCCAGCACCTTTTCCACTGTAAGGTTTGGAGTGATGGCAAACCCGCTGCCACAGAGGCCAGTCTGGCTGTCTGAGAACTGTTCCAGTAGAACTGCCTTGGCTATCTCCACCCCGGATTTCCAAGTGACTTTTTTAAGTCTGTGGAATAACGTTCACATGGGTTTTCTCGAGCCTGAAGAAATCCCTGCCTAAATTGCTTGTGGTAAGTTTCCAGGGTGAGTCCCACTCACTCTAGAATGGTGGCTTTGACTTCTTGATATGTGCCCTCCCTTCTGGATTGGCAATTTGTAAGGCATCTTGACTACTCCCGGTGAGTAGATTCCCTAGATAGGAAGCCCACCTGTCCTCTGACCAGCTACCAGGCCATGCTGTGCGTTCAAATTTTAGGAAAACCATCGGGGTCTTCTCCTGGTGTCATCTTAAGTGGTTTTGGTGACACAGGAGATGGACTGGTTACTGCGGTTTGCATAGCTTGTGCTATCTGGGTTAGCACCATCTGCAGCTGCATCACCTGTTCTCGCAGGTTGTTGCTGCCTTGTAGCAAGGACCTAGATCACTTGCTCCATGTCTGGAAGTGAATGGGAGTATTGGCTGGAGTAGCAGGTGGGAAGATGTGGAGAAGGGGCGAGAAGAGTGCCTTGGCACCTGCCCTGTGGGGACCTCTAGTGATGTGGATAGGGATTATGTCTAGCTCTGCACGGAGACAAACACAGTAATACACATATACACAATGATAGAGAGAGAGAGAGAGGACCCACTCAGTGAAACACAACAAGTAGCTCATTTAAAACAAATCAAAGAAATTTCTTTTTCAGTCAGCGCATATTTAAGCTCTGGAATTCATTGCTAGAGGATGTGGTTACAGCAGTTAGTGTAAATGGGTTTTAAATGGTTTTGGATAAGTTCCTAGAGGAGAAATCCATAACTACTAAATGATAATTAATAAGCAATAGTAGCTTGTGATCTGTCTAATATTTGGGTACTTGCCAGGTACTTGAGACTTGGATTGGCCACTGTTAGAAACAGAATAACTGGCTTGATCGACCCTTGGTTCTGACCCAGTAATGGCATATCTTATGTTCTTATAGAATTGAGGGAGGTACACTGTGATCCAGACATACACAAAGATACACATACACATGCACATACACAGACTGATAGTGTGAGTCAAGCTCAAAACCAGACATACACCTAATGATACTGAGAGAGACACACAAAGTGATAGGTGATACAGAAAGAGATACACTTTCACCCACAGCGATAGGTGATACAGAAAGAGATACACTTTCACCCACAGTGATCCAAACACACAGCGAAGCATACTCACATACACAGTGCTAACCCACAGAGAGTGAGAGAGATACAGAGTGTTTCAGATACACAGCGAGAGAGAGATACTGAGTGATACAGAGACACAGAGAGAGATACAGAGTGTTTCAGATACACAAAGTTAGAGAGAGAGCGAAAGATACTGAGTGATACAGAGACACAGAGTTAGAGAGAGAGAGAGACTGAGTGATACAGAGACACAGAGTTAGAGAGAGAGACCGAGTGATACAGAGACACAGAGTTTTAGAGAGAGAAGAGACCGAGTGATATAGAGACACAGAGTTTAGAGAGAGAGAGAGAGACGAGAGAGAGACTGAGTGATACAGAATCACAGAGTTAGAGTGAGAGAGATACAGAGTGTTTCAGATACACAGTTAGAGAGAGAGAGAAATACAGAGTGATACAGATACACAGATTTGGAGAGAGAGAGAGAGAGAATGATTCAGATACACAGATTTGGAGAGAGAGAGAGAATGATTCAGATACACAGATTTGGAGAGAGAGAGAATGATTCAGATACACAGATTTGGAGAGAGAGAGAGAGAGAGAGAATGATTCAGATACACAGATTTGGAGAGAGAGAGAGAGATTTTTATTTTTATTTATTTAGAGTTTTTATATACCGGCAATCATGACAACATATCTTGCTGGTTTACATAAAACGGGAGTGCATTATAGGGATGTGAATCGTGTGCGCTATCGTCTTAATGATCGAAATCGTCTGGCAGGAGAAGAAAATCGTGTTTGGCATGATTTTTTAGTTAAAAAATCGTTAAAAATCGCACTAATCGGAAAAAACTAACAGAAAATGATACAATTTGACACTTTTCAGGTCAGCTAAGGTCAGTTTAGGAATGAATATGTATTCCTATTGGCTGCCCTCTTATTTATTCATGTTACCAAGGTTCCCACTGACAGTATATGGGGAATGGGAAATGGAAACAGTTGGTAGCGTGACAAAAAAAGTAATGTGATCAGTCAATGTGACTAGAACTTGTGCCCTAACCCTGATACCAGGGGTGTTGTGATCTTCCTGCACACAGTGCCCTAACCCTGGCACAAGCTGGAGTCAATGTGTGCAGTAAAGGAGACCTGCCTTTTCCACAAGCTGGAGTCAATGTGTGCAGGAAAGGAGACCTGCCTTTTCCCCAGCTGGAGTCAGTGTGTGCAGTAAAGGAGACCTGCCTTTCCACAAGCTGGAGTCAATGTGTGCAGGAAAGGAGACCTGCCTTATCCCCAAGCTGGAATCAATGTGCGCAGTAAAGGAGACCTGCCTTTTCCCCAAGCTGGAGTCAATGTGCTGTAAAGGAGACCTGCCTTTTCCCCAAGCTGGAGTCAATGTGTGCAGGAAAGGAGACCTGCCTTGTACCCAAGCTGGAGTCAATGGGTGCAGTAAAGGAGACCTGCCTTGTCCCCAAGCTGGAGTCAGTGTGCTGTAAAGGAGACCTGCCTTATCCCCAAGCTGGAATCAATGTGTGCAGTAAAGGAGATCTGCCTTGTCCACAAGCTGGAGTCAATGTGTGCAGGAAAGGAGACCTGCCTTGTCCACAAGCTGGAATCAATGTGTGCAGTAAAGGAGATCTGCCTTGTCCACAAGCTGGAGTCAATGTGTGCAGGAAAGGAGACCTGCCTTATCCCCAAGCTGGAATCAATGTGTGCAGTAAAGGAGATCTGCCTTGTCCACAAGCTGGAGTCAATGTGCTGTAAAGGAGACCTGCCTTTTCCCCAAGCTGGAGTCAATGTGTGCAGTAAAGGAGACCTGCCTTTTCCCCAAGCTGGAGTCAATGTGTGCAGTAAAGGAGACCTGCCTTATCCCCAAGCTGGAGTCAATGTGTGCAGTAAAGGAGACCTGCCTTTTCCACAAGCTGGAGTCAATGTGTGCAGTAAAGAAGACCTGCCTTGTCCCCAAGCTGGAGTCAATGTGTGCACATAATGCAATGCACAGGAAGCAATGATGTGACTGCTGGAGTGGTGCACTGCCTGCCTACCTAGGCATTTCACGTGCCTGCTAACAAAAATAATAAACAAACAAGTTCTAGTCACATGAGTGATGATCATCACATTACTTTTTTTGTCAAGCTTCCAACTGTTTCCATTTCACATCCCCCCAACCATTACCTCAGTGGGAACCTTGGTAACATCAATAGATAAGAGCACAGCCAGCCAATAGGAATACATATTCATTCCTAACTGACCTTCACTGACCTGGAAAGTGTCAATTTGTATCATTTTCTGTTAGTGCGCACTAACTGTGAGTTAGTGCGCACTAACTCCCGTTAGTGCGCACTAACACAATTTAACGATTTTTAACGATAAATCGTTAGAATTTCTATTGTATTGTGTTCTATAACGATTTAAGACGATATTAAAAATATCGGACGATAATTTTAATCGTTGAAAAACGATTCACATCCCTAGTGCATTATAAACATAAAACTAGAACTGTGGTGACCGAAGGTACAGTTACATTTAACAGGGGTAGCCGAACTTGGAGAAGGAAGAAGAGAGGAAAGAATAGAAATAGTTAAACAATATACAAATTAAATGTTGTATACAAATTAAATGTTATATACAAAAGGCATGGTGTTTTAGGAGTCATAGGGTTGTGTCATTGGGTTGTGTCCGGAAAAGCTTGCTTGAATAACCAAGTCTTAAGTTTTTTCCTAAAAGTTAGGAGGCAGGGCTCCTGTCTGAGATCTGTAGGAATGGAGTTCCACAGAAGAGGGCCAGCTGTGGAGGTGGCACGATCTCTTAGGGTAATGTGTCTGGTCGTTTTCGCTGGGGGAACTTGGAGGGAGCCTCTGTAAACATCTCTGGTAGGTCTAGTTGAATTATATACTTGGAGAGGGATTTGAAGATCGAGGGTGGTGAGTTGATGTATAGTTTTGTAGGTGACAGTTATGGCTTTGTACATGATGCGGAAGTATACGGGTAACCAATGAAGCTCTTTCAGGATGGGGGATATATGGTCTCTTTTCCTTGCGCCTGTCAGTATTCGGGCTGCTGAATTTTGAACCATCTGTAGTGGTTTGGAGTAGGATGAAGGTAGACCTTGCAATAGGGAATTGCAATAGTCTAATTTAGAAAAAATTACTGCTTGGATGATCGTTCTGAAGTCATGAGCATGGAAAAGAGGTCTTATCCTTTTCAGGACCTGGAGTTTATAGAAGCAGTCTTTGGTTGTTTTGTTGATGTGTGCCTTGAAGTTTAGCCGGTTGTCTATTATCACTCCTAGGTCTCTAGCTTGTGTGGTAGGTAGATTGGTAGGAAGAGTACTGTTGGAGGTGTTGTTCTCAGGAGAGATGAGTAGGATTTCAGTCTTGGAGGAATTTAAGATGAGGTGTAGGCTGTTGAGTAGTTGTTTGATTTTTTGGTGGCATGATTCCCAGTAGTCAAGAGTATTAGAGTATGTGTCTTTGATGGGGATGATGATTTGAATATCATCTGCGTATAGGAAAAACTTTAGATTGAGGTCGGTGAGAAGTTGGCAGAGAGGAAGAAGATACAGAAAGAGATACAGAAAGATTCAGATACACAGATTTGGAGAGAGAGAGAGAGAATGATTCAGATACACAGATTTGGAGAGAGAGAATGATTCAGATACACAGATTTGAAGAGAGAGAGAGAGAGAATGATTCAGATACACAGATTTGAAGAGAGAGAGAGAGAATGATTCAGATACACAGATTTGAAGAGAGAGAGAGAGAGAGAATGATTCAGATACACAGATTTGGGGAGAGAGAGAGAGAATGATTCAGATACACAGATTTGGAGAGAGAGAGAATGATTCAGATACACAGATTTGGAGAGAGAGAGAGAGAGAATGATTCAGATACACAGATTTGGGGAGAGAGAGAGAGAGAATGATTCAGATACACAGATTTGGAGAGAGAGAGAGAGAGAGATACAGAAAGATTCAGATACACAGATTTGGAGAGAGAGAGAGAGATACAGAAAGATTCAGATACACAGATTTGGAGAGAGAGAGAGATATACAGAAAGATTCAGATACACAGATTTGGAGAGAGAGAGAGAGAATGATTCAGATACACAGATTTGGAGAGAGAGAGAATGATTCAGATACACAGATTTGGAGAGAGAGAGAGAGAGAATGATTCAGATACACAGATTTGGAGAGAGAGAGAGAGATATACAGAAAGATTCTGATACACAGATTTGGAGAGAGAGAGAGAGATACAGAAAGATTCAGATACACAGATTTGGAGAGAGAGAGAGAGATACAGAAAGATTCAGATACACAGATTTGGAGAGAGAGAGAGAGAATGATTCAGATACACAGAGTTAGAGAGCGAGAGATACCTAGTGATACAGATACACAGAGAGAGAGAGATACCTAGTGATACGGATACACAGAGAGAGAGAGAGAGATACAGAGTGATACAGGTACACAGAGGTAGAGAGAGAGAGAGATACCTAGTGATACAGATACACAGAGTTGGGGAGCGAGCGAGCGAGCCGTGCACCTCACATGCTCTTCAGGCCGGAGCTCGGCCCCCTGTCGCTGCATAAGCAGCTGCAGCAGCGGCGGCGGCGGGGGCGGAGCTAATGCCAGGCAGCCGTGCCGCGATTGGCCGGAGCCGAGCTGTAGGGGAGGAGCCCGGGCTGCTGCAGCAGCAGGGGGTGCCGGGGCCGGAGCGGCAGCAGGCGAGGGCGAGCAGCAAGCGACAGCAGCAGCCGCAGCCACCCCGGCATGCAGTAGCGCGAGGATCGGTGCCTGCCGCCGCCGCTGCCGAGGGACTTGTTGCACCGCGGGATGCAGTAACGCCCGGGGCGAGCGCGCTCTCGGCGGGACACCGCACCATGCCGCGCCCGGGGCAGCTCCCCTTCCCGGCCTGCTGAGGCTCCTCCTGGCCGGCATGGATGCCCGCTCGCCGCTTTTCCTTCGCCTCTGGAGCAAGCGCCGCCGCTCCCAATGGAGGAGGACATCGACACCCGCAAGATAAACAACAGTTTCCTGCGTGACCACAGCTATGCAACGGAAGGTACGAGCGCGGTGGTGGCTGGGCACCGCGCGATAGCCGCGCACTGGCACCTGCCTTGCAGCAGTCGCTGCCACCCATGGCACGGCCCCTTACCGCGCAGGGATGGTTTGCGGGGTTCACACTTCGCACCAGGTTTTTTTTGGGGGGGGGGAAGCGGGCTAGGAATGCGAATTGAGAGCGCGAGCTGCTCCGTGCATGCTCTCAAGGTGCGCTCGGCCGTGCTAAAAATACCGACAGCTTCAAGCAGTTTCCTTAATGGATATCGACTGGTGCAAAATGGTTTCCATTTACTAATGGATACAGATTTAAAAAAAAAAAAAAAACCACACACATCCCCCCATTCGCTCCCCTTAGTCCACCTTTTCCTATGGGTAGGGACCTCCGGATTCCGGTTTTATTTTATATCGGTTTAGTAGAACAAGACCGGGGTGGGGGGGGGGGGAGGGGGAAACCATTGGGCTCGTAATGTTTCTGGGTAAAGATGGTAGCACTGGATGACCCCCCCGAAAAGGGAAGTCTCTGGCTGTGGGGGCATGGGCAGCTCTTGCTGAAGAGCACGAAGAGTTAATGGGGCTGGGAAAAAAAATCTCCCGGAGCCTGAGCGCTGCCGGGCTGCACCCCTGCCCTCCCACGTCCCGGGAGCCCGTGCCCGCCGATCAGCCAGCAGCTCGTGCCCGGGTGCCCAGTGCAGCCTCCGCCGTGCCCGGGCATTCTCAGAGAGCAATATTCAGCTTCTCCCGAATCGCAGCAGGAAGGGCTTTTTTTGTTTGTTTTTTAAATGCAAACTATCGAAAGCTTTCTTCTAAAGAACATTGTGGACGGGTTCCTCATGAAAGGACTCCTGGATTGCAGTGAGTACCTAACAAATGACTGGGAGCCTTGCTGCCTTGGGTAGGCATCTGATTTAAAAAAAAACAAAAAACAACCACCCCAAACAGCTTCACGGTAATATTGCATGAGTAGTTTTGCCATCATCTTTTAATGAAAAGGGAAAGGCTCCTAACCTTATGGAATATTAAATGCTTGAGAGTGCATCGCCCGGATGGTTGAATGCACAGCTGCTGTAACATGTCGGTACAATAATTAGATCTAGGACTTGTTGGGTTTGGTTTTTTTTTTTGCCATGGCAAAGCTCTGCTTTAATCAGGATGGCACAGAAAGTGACATCAGGGTCCAAAAAAATATGAGGACAAAGGCTGAGCCTTCTTCTGTAAAGGTCTTTGAGAGGGAGTTGGGGAATGTTGGCTTCCTGGAGTGCAGCACATTAGCTAGACAGGTTGCAGGCTTGCAGGCACATGTCTGGGGATGAGAATGATGTGTCAGAAGCCATCAAGCCTTTTATCTTTGTACTATCACCCAAATATCATATTGTGCTACACCCCTCTTCCACTAACCCCTTCCCCCAACCTCTTTCCCCCAAGAAATGCTAAATAAAATGATCAATTATTATCCAAAAAGTAAATGGATATATTAATGCATGCATCAGTTGATTGCTGTAGCAACATGATTATTTTAATTTTTGGCTGAGCAGAAAATGCCCAAATATAACATATACACTGTACTTAACTTGAAAATCAATACATATTCAGTAGCGTAATTTGACAGGAATGGTCACTGATATGTTTGCACGTACGGTATTTGTGCTGGGTAGTGTCTGAAATGTGGCTATCAAGTGATTTTTGAAGGCTGAATGGTAAGAATACAGCTAAGGGTAGAATTCTTGATGCCAGACCACTTCCAGTCCCGGGAATTGCCCTGCTGGTGCTTCCATAGTCATCTGCTAGTCCTTCCCAGGGCTCTGAGCTGCTGAATTAAGTCAGAAAGAATGACGCGTGTACAGGTCTGATCAGTGTGAGTGCAGTAATAATAGCTTCAGAGGAAAACCTGTTTAAAACACTCTAACATTATATTTGCTCTCCAGAATGGAAAAAAAAAAAAAAAAAAAGCAGCAGACAGCAAGACTATAGTGAGCCTTCCAGCGGGTTAAATGAGGGCTTTGCATAGCATTACCGCAGCGATGCCCAGGGGAGCTGACTGTGTACCTGGAACATAACAGTGTGTGTGTGTGTGATCAGAGTTCTCCCTGCACAAAGAATCCTCAATCCTCGCTGTAAAAGGTCCTAATCATTCGAGCTGCTTCTGTAATGCTCCCCTCAACATGTTGTTGGCTCATTAGGTCTCTAGGAGTGCCTTGCTTTAGTGCAATGCATCTTTTAATGGATGCCTGGCACAAAATATTCCGAATTTGGTGCCCCTCTCCTCCCAGCCAAGAGCGGCTCTTTGCAGGCCTTGCCCACTGTCAGGGGTCCATAAGTGCCCCTCTCCTACAATACCAATCCCATCAAGGTCTCTTGGGCGCCTACCCTGACCCAACCCTTACCCTTTAAAGGGAGATTACGTCCTTCCTGCCCCGTCTGCACCAAAGCCAAAAATGACATCAGCCTGGGGGTCTTCCCTCAATAAAGTCTTGAGGTGTCTACCTTCAGATCTGTGTAGGTCAGTTAGAGCAAGATTGGGTGTTAAGATGCAGAAACCAAATCCTAGGAAAAAAAGAATAGCGTTCTAAAAATAAATCCAGAATGGTATTTTTTATTTGTTTTTTTTTTTTTTTATATATAAGGGGCCACCATTTTCTCTATTTAATAAGACAAAATAATTCCTTGAGAGAGCTAGCTTTGTTGCAAGAAATAGCCGGCACCGGCTTGCTGAGCGCGTTGTAACAGATGTGTGGACGGTGAGAGCTGGGCAGACTGGTACAATTTATAAGGGTTATAGAATTTGTACAGGGAAGTCATTCAAGGGCAGGCAGGTTCAGTTTTCAGGTTATTTTTTATTATGATAATTAGAAACGCAGGAGGTAACAGCAGATAAGGGCGGGCCTGGATTTGCCAGTAGCCATTCTAGTCCTGTGCCTAGGCTGACAAAAACCTGGGGGGACTGCAAGCCAGCCGAAGACTGCTCCAGCCCCTCCCATTCCAGGGCAGAGAACAGAAGGGGGAGGGCAGGGTCAAAGAAAACCCCTGCTCCCTATTCCAGCCCCTCCCCTCCTGTCCTGTGCAGGAAACAGAAGGGGAGGGGGTGAGGCCAGAATAGACAGCAGGGAGCAAAGAAAAGCCACTCTGCTCTCTGAGCCAGCTCCTGTCATTCAGGAAAGCGAAGGGAGGAGCTGAGCCTGGAGCAGAAAGGGCAGAGCCTTCCATCTTCTCTGGGGGGGGGGGGGTGGAGGACAGGAAGATAAGTAATAACAGGGCCTAGGAGGCAAAATCCTAAGAGCCACAAAATGCTCATCTCCTCTGCCCATTTCCAAATGTAGTACTGTAGTGTGCAGAGCTTTACTCTCGCCCCCGGGGACCCTCGCTGCTTGTCGCAGGCTTTCTTGAATTCTGTTACTGTCACGGCCTTCAGTGGGAGGAGATTCCTTGTACCCACAACCACCCATTCTGTGAGGAAATATTTCCTTAGGTCACTCCTGACTAGTTAGTTTCTTTGAAAACCTCTGCTTAAAGAGAGCCTTCAGGTTAATAGCATTTTTTCATCTCTCCCCCAGTGGATTAAATTCTCTACCTATCGGGTGTGTAATTTTTATAAATTCTCTACCTATCGGGTGTGTAATTTTTATAACAGCTGCATAGGGCTAATCTGTATGTGGAGAGTACACGCCGACCTGGGGCCTAATTTTCAGCGTGGACGTATGCATGCAAGTCCGCGTTGAACATTAGCGGGTAAGCGCCTACCCCTGCCTAGCGCCATCTTGGAGCGGGCGTAAATGTGTGCGCAGTCATTTAAGCGTACACTTTTGTACACAGAGAGTGTGCATGTAAACTATTTCCCTGCCCCCACCCCCTGGAATGCCCTCTACTGCCCGTACTTTTACAGGGCTAACTTTTAAAAAGGTAACCATAAAGGTAACCACTGCAATGAAGGCGCACACGTACAAATACAATGCATCCATCAAAAAGAGAAAATAATCATTTCAATTAAACATCAATTTTAACTAAGATTTACAAATGAATATCAATCATACACAACTCATGTACCTAATATTGAACCTATACACATTAAAAAACGCCCTATCATACATTAATGTTCATTGCAATTCACTCATTCATTCAGTGAATTATGTTTCGAAGATTTCCTGTATGAATAAAGGAGAAGTTACAAGTTTGAATAAAGGATTATGTTAACTGGATTGATGCAAAGAAGAATGATGATAAAAAAAAAAATCTTATAAAAAAAACTCAGTGGATTGCTGATGTTATTATATCTTTAGATACATTGTTTCAAAACAAGTAATTTACTGCCCATTGAGGGTTTTAGAAGACATTGGCCTTGGTGGTTGTGTTTGTAATTGCGCACAGGATTAAATTGTGAGTTACAGCGGAATATTGTTAGAGTAATTTTGTAACGATTGATATTGATACATTGTTCTTTTTTAATAGTGGGTATGAATGAGTGATTGAGGTATATGAAAGAGCACTGCTGGGGGTGGGGAGGTAAACAGCCCCCTCTAAGTGACAACTCGGAAACTGATAAAAGAATCAAAATAGTCCCAATTGTCCCAGATTTTCACACTTACTTTGGTTAGGTGGTTGGGTGTTGGCTGCCAGCAGATCTTCCAGGATATTCTGCAGGAGACACCCCCCCCCCCCCCCCCCCAGAATTTTTTGTCCTCCTGCAGGCAGAGTTATTTGTTAAAGATTAGTCTACTTGACGGGTAGCTGTCGTTCATTGTGCCAGACGTCTAAAAGCCGTCCGCTTTCAGAGTAGACCCAGGCTGCGGAAGGATTTAACTTGTACTCTCCACGATGGCCACAGCTTGATGGTGAAGAGCAGAAAAATGCAGGTTCTCCGTGGTTTAGAGGACAAAGGCCTGGGAAAAGGCTTTCTTTGCTAAGTGATGGCAAAAGCCAAGGTATTCCGAGTATGGCATGACTAATTTAAATTAGACTAGAAAGGGATTGTTGAGCTTTTAACCCATGCCAAGGATGCAGCCCTTCTTGAGGTCAGGTGTCATAATGTGGCCAACTTCTCAGGTGGCTGCCAGCCACTGTGGGACATCATTTGCGCTCAAGGGGAAGCTTTACCTCTTGCCCTCCATGGGAAATTTTAATGATCCAAGGTCTTCAACAAACCTTTTCCATTGGAAACAATTTAATAGAATTAGGGGTCACGATTTGAAACTCCAGGGAGGAAGACTTAGAACCAATGTCAGGAAATATTTCTACACTGAGAGGGTGGTGGATGCCTGGAATGCCCTTCTGGAGGAGGTGGTGAAGACTAAAACTGTGAAGGATTTCAAAGGGGCATGGGATAAACACTGTGGATCCCTAAAAGGCTAGAGGATGAGAATAAACAAAAAAGCTAAACCAGCACGGAGCGGCAGTTACTACCCTTAAGAGAAACATGGGGGTAACCTGCACAGAGCGGCAGTTACTACCCTTAAGAGAAACATGGGGGTAACCTGCACGGAGTGGCAGTTACTACCCTTAAGAGAAACATGGGGGTGACCTGCACGGAGCAGCAGTTACTACCCTTAAGAGAAACATGGGGGTGACCTGCACGGAGCGGCAGTTACTACCCTTAAGAGACACATGGGGGTAACCTGCATGGAGCGGCAATTACTACCCTTAAGAAAAACATGGAGGGTGACCTGCAAGGAGCGGCAGTTACTACCCTTAAGAGAAACATGGGGGTAACCTGCATGGAGCGGCAGTTCCTACATTGGGAAGCTTGCTGGGCAGACTGGATGGACCATTTTGGTCTTTTTCTGCCGTCGTTACTTTGAAATCACCCAGAGACTATGTGAAGGTAAAATGCTTGCCTCTTAACCATTAATTTACGATCTTTATTCAGTAATTTTTCATGTTATCATAATTAATTAATGTATTTTCGTTTCATTCATTTAACCAGAAGTCCCGGGGGTGGAAATAAATGATTGGGTGTGGAGGAGGGAGGAAGAGAAACCGGACTTGGTCGTGACGGATTGCGTTTTCAGAGGAAGTTAGGCTGCTGGTAGCCTAGAAGAGCAAATTCCCTCCCCTCCACCAGTTCCGGTTTTAGAGGGAGGCTCAGGAGAAAAGCATAGCTGGCTAGTGCTGATTTTCGCCACTAGCTGTCTAAATTTAGGCATCTAACCCTGAGCTCTGCCACTGCTGGCCTAAAACAAGCCAGGTGGGTTTGGATCACCCAGATCTGGTGCAGGCTAAGCCTGGCGCTCAGGACCATTTAGAATACTGAATGTGCTTTTTGCATTTTTACTGATTTGTGATCACTATTATAGTGACCTTTTCATAAAACATTTCTGTAAATCTAAACGGCACCTAAACATGGACACGCTTTTTTTTTTTTTTTTTTTTTTTTTAATCTCTCAGCTTTTAGGAAAGAGAGAAACAGATTTTTTTTAAAGGAGGAGCTGAGAAAAAAGTGGATGTGGTAGGCAGATGTTGCTTCACCTCTGTGCACAGCCATCCCTTCCTGCCTCTTCTGTCAGTTATACCCTGGGGGGGGGGGGGGGGGATCAATCCCTGTTGCCCCTGTGGACCCTTGTTTCCCCCTTCAAGTCGATAAACCCGTATGATCAATGCATTTTCATTAGGCATCAGTGGTGCTGTATTCAGGGGGCTGCCCATGCTCATTACTGAGCAAGGCAGCTAGGGTAGAAGTCCCTCCTCTCTTCCTAGTCTTTAAAGCTTTATTCCCTGGAGACACTGAGCACAGGCTATCGCCAGGGTCTGCTGCGGGCTCTCACTGTCTGATGCAGTGAGACTCCAGTTTTGAACCTTGATTCTGAGCCAAGTTGGAAGGCTGAGAGGAAATGTCAGCACTGACTGCGGCACCAAAAGAGTTCACCTATGATTAAAAGAGAGGCAGAGGTCAGGCATAAGAGCGAGGGAGGGAGAGGGCCGGAGGTCACTGAGAGTCTGTTGTGGCACAATAAGTAGAGACAACTGGGGAAGTCTGAGTGGGCCAAGCAGTCCTTATCAGTCAAGGACTACTGGATCATAATATTGGGATGCTTTGCTTTCATACAAACGACGCTTTGGGACTTCACGTGCCTCTTTGCTCTGCTTTGCTTGCACAGGTGGCAGCCCCCTCTCCTAGGTTTCCTCCATTCTTCTTTCCTTTTGCATTCCTTCCCTACCCCCAAAAAGAAGATATCAAACTTGTCTAAAGCATTTGCATTATTTTAAAAATCCCAGTTTCTACTTGTTGGGTCATCCTGTCACCTGTTTCTCTGAAATTAAAAAGGCAGTGAGAAGCTCGGGATTTATGGAAGCCCAGCAAAGAGCTTCGTTGCTTGTTTGTGCTGACCCCAGAGTTCTCGGTCAATATACCGGCTACTGCGCAAATGCTCGCATCGTAGCCTCGGGGTCATTTTGCCGAGGAGTTCACGTGAAATCCCCTGGTTCAGATGGATATGACGGTGCGTGGAGGCCAGCAGTCGCTTTTCTTGTGTGCTTCGCGTTTCCTGATCGGGGAGATGCATGCAGAGAGAAGACTGCCGGTGCCCCCACCTCACCCCCCCCCCCCCCCCTCCAGGTCTGGCAGGCTTGAGAAGGGCCGTTCTGCGCTCTTTAACCCGACCTATTTAAATGGTAAGGAAGTGGGACTCCAGTAGGAAAGAGTTCACTGGCTGTTGCTGCTTAAGCGTTGTGTCCGTAACGCACACCTACCTGGCTCTGAAATTAGCTGATAAGAAGCACACACAGTGTTCTGTGTAGTTGCTTCCTTTCCCGGCTAAGACACTGAGTTTTGCTACCCTGGGGAGCTGGAGTACTGAAGACACAATTTGCATAAAGCTGGCTAAGTGACGGCTTTTTACAAGAGGAAGGAAAGTGCCTAATGTTGTATCTGCTCCTGTGGCTGGTGGCATTGAGATGGACTCTAGTACCTGATAACTGGTGTCAGAGAACACAGTAAATGATACAAGTGGACCATCCAATCTGCCCAGCAATGTTTTTTTTTTTTAGGGTTGTAATCGCCGCTTCATGTGAATTACCCCTGTGATTTCTGTTTAGGGTTGTAACTGCCACTCTAAATTGGGCAGGACCTCATTACCATCTTAGGGATCCTTTGTGTTTATCCTGTGCCTTTTTGAAGTCCAGCTCCTCCTCTGGGAGAGTACCCCAGGTATCCACCACCCTTTCCATGGCAAAATATTTTCTGACAATGGCCCTGAATTTTCCCCATTGGAGCTTCATATCGTGACCCCTAGTTCTAGAGCTTCCTTTCCACCGGAAAAGATTTTATTTCTTTTTTGTGTGTGTTAATACCTTTCAGGTAACAAAATGGCCCCTGACTCTCGCCCGCTTCTATTCTTCTACACTCCGATCCTCCCAAATAGCTCCCCCTGTCCCCCCTGCCTTTGCACAAGGCTTTGTGCATTCAGCTGCCCCGCACCAAAACAAATTACTGCCAGCCCTTTGCAAGGTACCTTACTTTCAGAAAGCAAGTCAAGACCTGGCTATTTGTCCAGGCCACCTCATGAAATCCAAGTCAATCACTTCTTCTCTCATAATGTTGCTTCTAATCCGCCTTGAGGCTATGCTAGAGAAAGGTGGAATATGACGTATTTATAAATAAAAGTCTGTACCATAGTCCCCCATGTCTCTCCTCTTCTCTAGGTTATACATGTTTAGATCCTCAAGTCTCATCTCATATGGTTTCTGTTGCAGAGCCCATGCCATTTTGGTTGCCTTTCTCTGGACCACCTCTAGCCCCTCTATCATTTCTCGGATGCGGTCTCTAGAACAGAGCACGGTATTCTAGGTGAGGCCTCATCGATGACCTGCACAGTGGCATGATCACTTCCTTTTTTTCTGATGGTTTTGCCTCTCCCTGTGCGTCCTGGCATCTTTCTGACTTTAGCCATTATCTTGTCAGTTTTACTACCTTGAGATCATAGGATACTATCACCCCCAGGTCTCTCTCCTGGTTGGCAATTATCTGCTTCTCATCCACCATCTCCTGTTGCTCCTTTGGATTTCTCACCCCAAATGCAAGACTTTGCACTCTTTTTTTATATTGAATCTTAACTGCCAAACATTTGACTACTCCTCTGTTTTTCTTAGATCACTTCTCATTTTAGCTATGTCCACTTAGCATCATTTTATTTATTTACTGAAGCCTGCAGTGGCTCACACGATGAATATACACAATAAAATACATTATTAAATTAAGAGTCAATATGCATTAAAGAATGCAAAACTAATAAATATACCTAATCAAACAAACAAGCAAGATACAAACTAAAATAATAAAATAAAAACAAGATAAAAGTCAAATCAGAACTAAATTTCATAAATAAGTTCTTAGAACAAATAAAATCAGTGGGATATGCTTAAATTTTCATCAAGCAAAATAAGTTTTTAAAAAAGGCCTTAAATAGTTTAGGACACTCAATCGCCCTAACCTCCTTAGGCAGAGTATTCCAAAATGATGGTGCAGCGATAGAAAAGGCACATTTGCATGTTACACTGAGGGAAGGAACATCAAGAGATGATATCAGGGATCTTATGGGGATTATGCATATGCAGCATTGCATTCACCCAAGGTGATGAGTCAAAGGTGAATAGTTTATGGGTCAACATGGCTACCTTATATTTAACCCTTGATCAAACTTGCGGCAGCATTTTGCAACGGTTTGGTGGATGAATATGGAAGACCCATGTAGAGGGAATTGCAATAATCCAGCGCAGGCAAAAGAAGTGCTTGAACCACAGCGCGGAAACTACCAGACTTTTCCTTCCAGCCTTTCCGCAATATTGCTTACAATGCTATTGAGCAGACCTGGCAGCCCTAGGACGATCCCTGAGGGTGAATTCCATTTACTTATCCCCCCTCCGTCATCTGTCGCTCAAGCAGTCTCTAATCCAGCCTACGCCTTGGGACCCACCTCAGTTTATCCATAAGGACCTTCGCTTTCAGTTTTTATTTTATTTCTATAGGAATTTATCAGTGTTTATTATAACCCACAAAAAAACGGGAGAAAGGTCAGTGGGGAAAAAAAGGACTCGTTCTTTCTTTTCTCCTGTTTTTTCTTGTGGGTTATAATAAACATGAATAAACTCCTGTGGAAATAAAATAATTGAAAGAAAGGTCACTGTTTATTAAAGAACCTCCTATGTGGGACAGCCTTTTGGATATCGGTTCCATTTTCCTTTAACTTATTTTTCCAGCATAAAGGTTTGGTGCCGTTACTGTGCCTGCCTGCAGCTTGGCCCACTATTCTTCCACGTCGCTCGTTTCCTCCCTCCTTCAGCCACTTGGCCCTTGTTCAAGAATCGTCCTGTATGTCAAGTTTCCATAGTGGCAGAGTTCATTCAGGTCCAGCAGAGAGGCAAACCTAGTGTTATCTTAGGGGAAATGTTTGTGTAATTGCTCATATTTGACCCCTTCTGTGGACATGACACAAGGGTTGCATTGCTGAACTCCTCCCCTACAGAATAGTATTTGCGGAAAATTTGAGAACAGGAGGAAATGGGAGGGAAATTAATAGTTGCCAGTGAAGGAAGGGTTAAAAGAAAAAAAACAGATAGGAATCCTCTATACCAGTTTATATTGGGGGGGGGGGGATGAAGTGATATATACGGTAACTCAAGTAGAAGAAGTAAAATATTAATCAGATCGCACATTGTGGTGAGTAGATTAATTTTGATTTGTGAGGCCCTGATGTACAAGTGACCTTTTGGTTTTCTCTGTCTTAGGTTTGTATGGATGTATGGGGGTGGAGAGACAACCAGTTAAAATGTGTTGTACAAAGAGGGTCTGACATCAGTCTGTAGGTGTGAATATTTCTTGTCCTCCTAAGTCGGGGAATAACGAGCGCATGTTTTAATTGCTTTCTTGTGTGTGGCTGGCCTTGGAAGGTCCTGTGGAGATTATGTCTAAAACATGACTTAGCTAAGAGACTGTCTGCCTTGTAGGCAGATTAAAGGTAGAAGTAATGATGTGCTAATGGAAAGCATATGCTAATGATTAAAAATGACTGGCATGTTTAGTGACTGTAAACAGTATTAATCGTGCCCATGAGCGCCACAGCATCATCTGAAGAGTTTTGTGGGACTCGTGTGCAATATTGACCGATGGTCATAGAGTGTAGAACGACTGCCCTCCCTTGACTGCTACCCTGGGTGTCTGCCCCAGTAAAGAGGACAAGGATTGGCTGACCGTGGAAGCGGGATTACCATCCGACCTGTACCCGGGTGGCTCTTCCAGAGCTAAACGGTTAATAATGTAGGGAAAACGAAACGTCCCGCAAGCGAGTGTTAGCCTGGATTGTGGTCCAGCTGCTCTGTGGGGGTAAACACAGGGTTTTATTGTCCGGGGGCTGTCACTCTCACGGCTTTCCCAGACAGAAGACCACCCAAACAACAATCCTCAGGGCGCTCCTGTGTCTGCCTGACTGCACCCATCTAGGATTTCTGACTTTCTCTTACTTTGCTTCTTCAAAGATGAAAGGAAAGCCAGGAGCAGAGCCACACTGCGGCTTGTATCTGCTAACCCTGCGCCAGCACCGGCTCGTATTGCATGAGCAGCGGTAAGGAGATGCTGGTTTCAGGTAAAGGTGCCCAAGCAAATGAAAAAATACAAGAATGACATTCATTTGAGGCCAAAGTCTGATGCCACCGTGGGATACACACAGACTCAGATACAGGCGGGATGCTAAGGTAAAAATCCTGGGTATTGCTAGTACTTTAAAAGCACATTTTTCCTTGGCAGTTTTCTCCTTCTTTGGGGCTCCAGCTCGGTCACAACCAGGATTTCCTCCCCATTTTGCATTTCATCCACCCCGGCCCACCTAAATTGGGTCCTTGCAGTGATGGCCTGGGGCCTTCCAGAACTCGGCAAATAGACTCTGAACCCAGCCACTAGGTGTCGCCATTGAGCAATGACCGTGACTCCCTCCCCCCCAACCCCCGGGGCTGCGCACGCTGCCTCTGCAGCGCACTCAGCCGCCAGTGTGGAGCGGAAGACCCGATGTGGGGATCAGACTGGGGACCCTCTGCATGGCAGTGCGCACACAGCACTTACTGCTAGGCCTCCGGGCTAGCCCTAATGATCAAAGTAAAGAGGTATTTGTGCGATTTCTCCTCCACGCACACTGAAATATATCACTGTACTCTGATTATCCAGCAGCCTGCTTAAAATGTTTACAGATACCGGTAAACAGTACACATTTCCCCTTTTTCCGTTTGCATTAAGTAACGAAAGAGCATTTCATGATTCTGCCATTGTGGAGTTCTTTGGTGCTGTTGCTTTTTATGCCATCGATAACTGTTTGCCTCTGCCATGGGTGGCGCGCGAGTAGCGCACGAGTCTCCTTTCGCTGCTGTTCAATAATTTAGAGAACGGAAGGCCGCATTTTAGATTGTGGAAGCCCGAGTTTGCTGACTTGGGCATCTGCTGCCTCACTTAATGGTTAGAGAGGGATTATGGAAGCGAGAGGCCCCTAGAATCCGTCCCAAAGCAAGAGAATCCCTCTCCCTGGGCTTGGATGCGCTGCTCTGGTTGTGGCCGCTCAGAAGGACTGAAATGGCCGGCTTGCATGCTGACCTCTGCTCTCCAGTAGCCAATGCAATTTGCTGCCTTTTGTTTTTAAGCTGCTTGGCGGTGCATTTGGCAGGAGCCTACAGGAAAGTACAGGCTGAGCTCCGAGAACAGCTTTGCCATCTGAATAAAGCAGACTGCAGGGTATGAAAAGTGAGCGGCAGCACTGGCACCCTCGGGCTATGGAGGGCAGTTGCAGGCAGGCACCTCTCAGCCCTGGCTCTTCTCCTGGTTGCAGATGAAAGCTTCTGCCTGCCCCCTCCTCGCCCACCTCTTCACTTTGCTGTAACTTTCTGGCTTCCCGGGGCACAGGACCCCCACTGCTGCCTCGTTGAGGCCTGAGGCAGGGTTCAGCAGATCCTCTCACAGCAGCACAGGGCAATCATCCCGAGGTTCGGTTGGCAGCCAGGGCCATGTTAATGACCACATATCTGTTGCCACATACTATCAAAACATTTATCCTCTGCCAACAAGTAATTATTACCGTTTTGTGATGAGATGAACTGTAAAGTCATTTGCACTCCCGTGAATAATGAAATATAGGAGCCGGGCACTCGGGCTCCCAGATAGCAGCGCCCCTTGTGTGCCTTTCTCATTCGTGATCCTCCAGAGAAAATAATGGTTTTTAATCCACCTGAAACAGATGAGGTTTGTTTTATCTCCCGGCGTATCTTAATTGAGGGTCTCCCAGCTGTATGCCTCTTGTGGAGAAATTTCTGTGCAGATTGGCTTGTGGGATATTGTACATGTGTTACGTTGCTGGTGTTTGTGCTGCTCTGTTGCACTGGGGATGGATGACACTAAAGCAGTGCGCCAGCCAATAATTCTCCCGGGGTCATCCTGCAGCCTGGGATGTTTTTTTTTTGCTTTTCTTAAACTCATCCCTTGCATACGTTCATTACCTGCGTTTTTTTAAATAAGGAATTCTCACCTAAGCAAGGCAGGGAACACACCATATTAGAAAGCATCATAGCAGTCACTATAGTGGTAGGTAGAGCACAAATATTTGTCATGGTTTCCCAATGCAAATATGGAGGCTTCTGCTTGCTGTTGACTTAATCTTGCTGATATGCATATTTGTCAAGAGAGAAATTAAGAGACACAGACCTTAAGGAGACCTGTAGCCGTGCAGACAGAAAGAAGAAGGAGCAAAGGAAAAAGCTTGGGTTTTGCAGTAAACTGGGTTGCTTAGCGCCTGGTGATTGCATTGGTAAAAATAAAAAAAAATTTAAAAAATAGTGGGTGAAAAATCCTCCTGTGGGGGACGGACGGACTTTGTGACATTGCCCATGCTATATATATGAGCATATGTTAAACCAATCTTCAAAGCACAAATCTGCTTTGAACATCATCCCAGCAAACCTACGCATGCACAATTACCCCTGGTATTTGGTGCTCGTAATTATGCCAAGAAAATGAAAGTCTGCGCCCAGGTCCCATCCCTGCCTAGATTACATAAAAATATGCCATACTGGGTCAGACCAAGGGTCCCTCGAGCCCAGCATCCTGTTTCCAACAGTGGCCAATCCAAGTCACAAGTACCTGGCAGGATACTAAGGGGTAGATCGATTCCAACCTGATCCCAGGGAGAAGCAGTGGATTTCCCCAAGTCCATCTTAATAATGCTTAATAGACTTTTCCGCCAAACCTTTTTTAAAGTCAGCTACGCTAACAAATTCTAGAGCTTAATTATGTATTGAGTGTAAAAATGCTTTAAAATGAATAAGAGAAAATATCACCTAGTAACTTAATTGTGTATCCCCTAGTTTTTGAAAGAGTAAACCACTGATTGTTTACTCATTCCACTTCCCTTTTCATTTTATAGACCTCTCTCATATCCCCCCTCAGCTGTGTCTTCTCCAAGCTGAAGAGTCCTAACCTCTTTAGCCTTTCCTCATAGGGGAATCATTCTATCCCCGTTATCTTTTTGGTCACCCTTCTCTGTACCTTTTCTAATTCTGCTATATCTTTCTTGAGATGTGGTGACCAGAACTGCACACAGTATTCAAGATGAGTTCACACCATGGAGCAATATAGAGGCATTATGATATTCTCTGTTTTATTTTTTCTCCATTCCTTTGCTAATAATCCCTAGCATTCTATTTATTTCTTGGCTGCTGCTGCACACGGAGCATATTTTCAATGGTGATACCTAGATCCTTTTCCTGTATGGTGACTCCTAATGTGGAACCTTGCATTGTATAACTATAATTTGGGTTACTCTTCCCTAAGGGGTAGATTTTTAAAAACAGCGCTATCTAAAACCCCCCCCTTACCTTTGTCTGTAGATTTACGCCTGCGAGAAGCAGACGTAAATCTACGTGCGCCAGCGGACTGCTGGCGCACCGTCCTGCGACCCGGGGGCGTGGTCCGGAGGCCTGGACCACGCCCCCGGGCTGGCACCACGCCCCCAGTCCCGCCCCCAACACACCCCCTTCCAAAAACCCCGGGACCTACGTGCTTCCCGGGGCTCTGCGCACGCCGGCGGCCTATGGAAAATAGGTGCGCCGGCGTGCAAGGCCCTGCTCGCGTAAATCCAGGCGGATTTACGCGAGCAGGGCTTTTAAAATCCACCTGTAAGTGCATCACTTTGCACTTGTCCACATAAAATTTCATTTTCCATTTGCATACCATTCTCCCAGATTTGCAAGGTCCTCTTGCAATTTCTCACAATCCTCTTGTGATTTGACAACTTTGAATAATTTTTGTGTCATTTGCAATTTTGATCACCTCACTCATTGTCCCCATTTCCAGGTCATTTATAAATATATTAAAAAGCATGGGTCCCAAAACAGATCCCTGGGGGCACTCTCCCATTCACCCTTTTTCCACTTGGAAAATTTACCATTTGGCCCTACTCTCTGTTTTCTGTCCTTTTACCAGTTACCAATCCACAAAAGGACACTGCCCCCTATCCCATGGCTTTTTAATTTCTGGACTGTCGCCATCCTATTTGAGATATGGGGGAGCAAAGCCCAAACCTCTCACTAATTTCTACACTGAGCCTCCCCAATCAGTTGGTATGCTCCTTTTAGTTGGGGAAAGCAAAGCTTCCCTACATACATAGTATGTCTTTTTTTCAGCCACTGCTTTTTGTTATTCTTTCACAAACTTGAGAACACTAAATGTAGCTCCCTCTCCTATCCAGTACACATCAGGATCTCACTGTCCATCTTCCATGGATTTCTGTATCCCAGATGACTGACTCTACAGTTTGTCTCATTGTATCTTGGCTGTAAAGCATGCTGCCATTTTTCATAGACAGCTGCTTGCTTTCTTTACTTCAGAGTATTCACTTTGTTGCAGATTTCAGTATCACCCTAAAAAAAACCAAACCAAACCCAGACTTTTCCTGCTAGCCCATCTCCAATATCTGTGAACAGAACCAGCTTCAGGAGTGATGTCTTGCACACTCCATCTTTTTTTGGATTGAACTACATTTACCTGTACCCTCTGTCTGTTACTCAACCAGTTTCTACCCCTATCCGCCACCTCGGGGCCACCCCAAGGCCACTCGGTTTATTTATGAGCTTATGTTGGATGGTGTCGAAAGCTTTACTGAAATCCAATTATATCACATCCGTGCACACTCCTCATCTAATTCTTTGGTCACCCAATCAAAGAAATTGATCAGACCTGTTTGACCTGATCAAACATTTTGACTACTAATGACTTTTCACTTCTCCCCCAAGTCTGGCAATCCCCAGACTCAGCTATGGCTTTACCACTGGACGATGGGGTCCTGCATTATTCATGATCCCCTGATAAAGCATATTTTAATAGTTACTTTTGTTATAATCATTCTTCTGCAAAGAAACTGTGGACTTGCACACTCCCCATGGGCATTAATTATTGCCACGGTCAGTCTATTTATAGACAGTAATTTTCAGCAGTGTGTATAACTCAGCACACATGTACATGTCTGTGCCTCGAAAGTTACGCCTGAGCTGCAAAGTTCATAAAATACTGTATATCACCACCCTGAAAGTGCACATGTATGTTTCAGTATGGGCACAGTTTTTTAAGGCAAAGATCCATATAGTTTATACACCTATGAAAATATGCAAATACATTTATTTTACGTTAAATAATTTACCTTCCAGTGCCTCAGTTACAAAATTAGGTGCTCATTCACTAAGCTCCCTTAGATCATATAACCATGCAAAAAGTGCTGTCTTTCATGCAGTAAATGGCTTAATGTGGTGATAATGCGAGGTGTTTCAAATACCTCATGTTAATCTGGACCCAGCACTATGCATATTTAAAGGAGCTGATTTGCATGCAAATGAATGCTAATCTGCTCAAAAATACCCGAAATGGGAAAAAAATCAAAGCAGCATGATTTGATTTGAAGTTATATGCATGTCCTGATGCATCTGGGGCCCCTTCTTAAAGGGGCAAATAGCCCCGAGTAACCCCCCTCCCCAAAAGTAGTCAAAAACCCCAGGATTGTCCGTTAGGCCCCTGTCTTCAACCTCCTCCATCCCTGGAGGTGGCCCATTGTCAAAAATCTTTTTTTTTATAAATTGGCACCAGGCCCTGTCCTCGAGCCCCATCCCTCCACTTTAATCCAAAATCCAGGCCCTGGAGGCTAGAGGACCCCCACCCCCTTCCTCACAAAATTAACCCTGGACCCAGTGTCCATCATTTTTCAAAAAGGCACTGCCCAATCTTTGTCCCTACTATATGACAGGGGAGATGGCGGAAACACGGGATCTATAGAGAACCCCCAGGATTTTTGACTACTTTTGGGGGGTGGCTTACATGGATCCATCAGCCCCTTTAAGCGATGGCAGCCCCACAATCCTGAGACTATCATCATCATGTGTTGCTTGGGAATATTACCACCATGGCATTTTTTTCCCCTGGTATTGAAATACGAGGAAAAGTACTGTAGGAATCACAAAGTGGCAGGGCCAATCACTCCATTGGTATTTTTCTTTCAAGGAATCCACTTTGAAATGCCGAAAGGTGGAACATAATTGTAATGTGCAGATACTTTCCTCTGTGCGTAAACTGAGGATTGTTATTTTATAACGTTGGCTGATGTATGCACATATGAAAATACTTGTGTGGATGCTTCCGAGCACCAGATCATCGGGATCTACACCAGTTCACCAGCACCCTCTAGCACTTGGTGTAGTCTTCCCCCACCCACCCAAAAACTATAAACAAGCCAGCTTTAATATCTGTGACTTGGTTAGCATGTGTAAAAGTATTCACACATGTTTGTTGTAAGTGCATGCTCCAGTTATAAACTGCGTACATGTGCGCACACTTATAAACCCTGCCCTGGAATGCCCTCAAAATAACCCCCTGTGCACGCATACGTTTTCTACGTGACAGTACAAGTGTACTGCCACCCTTCTAAAAATGTGCTTACCACAGAGGCTGTTTACACGTGGATATATGCTGACTTTACATACACAACCCCCACTCTGCAGAGTCCTTAGTGCTTAGGAACCTCATCATGAAGTAGAGATTCAGAATAGCCCTCTCCTACAGGTATGTGCGCAGTGTCTTCCCTGGGAAGAGAGTCTGATCCACACTGGCAGTGAGCCCCTAGTGGAATCATTTCAGCAGAAAGATGGCAATGACTTTATGATCGGATACCTCAAAGGAAATTCAAAGCATTCCAGGAACATGAGACATTTGAAGTTAAAAGACCAAAGACTCAGAAGTGATAAGAGAGGACTAAACAAAGACTTGTGTACTAAGGTGAAAATGCATTGCACTTGAAGAACTGTGCATTTAAAAATACATGAAAAATACCCCCAAACAAACAAAAACACTATTTCAATTTCTTTCCACATGTTTCCTTGCAAAGAACCTTTTGTGAAAAAATGAACACATTTTCCCTTTCACAAATAATAAACGCCTGCATAATCTGCTATACATGAAATATTAGTTAAAATCATGAGTTGTAAAATTCTTTATTAATGCACTGCTTTGTAAGACTTTTTATTGCAACAAGTAGTGCATTAATAACCAGAGACTTTTATAAAATTCTTTTTTGTAAAAACTGCACATGGCTCCCGCTGCATGGGGTCAAAGTGGCATCTGACATTGGCCATCATTTTGAAAAAAATGGCATGGAAGTGGCAGGTGCAGCAGGAATGAGTGGGAATTGCTTCTCCCTCTGCGCCCACTAAACCTACAGGAATACTATATATTGTAAGCTTCGGGAGGGGGAGGAAGAGAAGGAAGACAATAGAACTCAGGGATTTTGGTATCAAGTTGGTGAGTGGTGGGGGAACTAGATCACAGGGAGTTTGGTGAGGGGTTGGTTTTTTTTTTAGCCAGGGGTGCAGGGTGGGGTGAGGACAGAGTTTGCTTGGGCCATGTGCAGCCCCTTTAATAAACATTGGTGTCCTATTAGCAAATAGACACATTATTTACTAAAAATGCATGAAACGAATGGAACAAGCCAAAACAATCAATGAAATAAACCAAAATGAATCAGCTGAAAAAACACAATCAAATCAAACTGTAAAATTTCAGCATGCATATCCTTAACATATATTTCAAAGCTTGTTTCATTCTTTGTAGGCTTATAGACTGTCCAGTCTAATTAAAAGTACTCTTGCTACACTCACTGCCAAATGATCTCACCTACACAACAGATCAATTTTCTTGGAACTGTAAAGCAAATATCCTCGGTACATATGCAAAATCTATCTAATTACACAGAGATATACATGTGCATATGTTGGACACATGGAGCAAAAAACAAAGGCAGAATTACATGGAGAAGGGGTTCCATTCAGTTTAAAAGATATTGAAAGGACTGTAGTCATATAGATTCAATGTGTCTAGAGGCAAATTGATATGTGAAAACTGTAGAGATTTCTGCTTACCTTTTGGTGTCTTCACCAACAAGATAATGAACTAATTTCAAAGATCAGGTGGGCAGAGTTAGCCAGTCAGAGCACAGGATTTTAATCCTAGCATCCCCTCTTTGATTCTGTAATGGTCATTAATCATAATCAGTCAATGTGGTTTTGCATTGTCTTGTCCATTTATGATGGCAGCTCTATAGCTGAGCATTAGCATGTGACAAGTTCATCTGCAGACTGCCAGAGGACAATAGGCAGAAACAGAAGGTCTTTGATCCTATTGTCACAAGAGGATTTATTGTGATGCATATGGACCCTGGCAGTCAAAGTGTAACAATCACAAAGTTATACAAAGTCCCTCCAGGTTTCATACTTAAGGAATACAATTCACTGTAGACATGTGCTAGCAATTCCTGACTATAATCATGTACCCAATAGATTTCTTTGATTTTGAAGTGCTTATGCAATCGGTGAAAATCAAATGTGAAGAATATCATGAAAATATTAATATTATATGCTTATAAATAAGAATACTTCATATTTCCAGCAGTGACATTGTTTTGGTACCTCCGTTTTCGTTTTTAAAATTTACACTTTTCACTCATACAGTGTAAATCTGTTTCGTTATTGAAAAACAAGTAAAAGTAATATGTGGCCAATTATAGCTCAGATATCATTA
The DNA here is from genome assembly GCF_901001135.1 of Rhinatrema bivittatum. Taxonomy (NCBI): domain Eukaryota; kingdom Metazoa; phylum Chordata; class Amphibia; order Gymnophiona; family Rhinatrematidae; genus Rhinatrema; species Rhinatrema bivittatum. Next base: position 51,239 of record NW_021821113.1, on the reverse strand, counting down.
CTTTGATATTTTGGTTTGTTTTTGGGTTCCTTTTTGTCTTGTTCATCTTGCAGTATTATGTGATGTTTGTTTTATGTGTTATGCTTTTTTATTTTTCAATTGCATTCTGCTGACATTATGTGAATTGATGGAATATAAATAAAGTACTTGGAACTAACTAACTAAATAGAAACACTTTAGAGCTATGAAACTAGGTTATTCCAACAATAAGAGAAATGTATTAATTCAGATGAACCCCACCTCAATGTGTGTTTCAAAGAACAAATCCCAATAATTTGACTAAAACAAAGGAATGCAGGCTTCATGTGATTGGTCAACAAATCTGACTGGAGGAACAAATTTAAAAAGAATGTGAAAGCAAATCAATAAGTTTCTATAGTCTGACTTCAAAATGAAGGAAAAATAAATCATTGAGTTAATATCGGCAATAAGCTTGTAGGTAGAGCCTCACAGAAATGGAAAGATCCAATGAGGAAAGACCTCTTGGGGATGCTGTCTTCAATCCATGAATCCATTTCTGCTCTTTGTGATATTTAAAGGTCACGATCTCCTCCATACCTCTCCATAACTATATATTGCAAATCATTGAAAAAATGACCAAAAGTAAAAATATATTACACCGCAGGCGCCTCTTTTTTGAGTAAATAAACAAATTCATGTAATCATGAAGGTTCAGGTCTTGATGCTTTAAATGGTATGGACATTGTATCAAATAAACAATATATGATTTATTATATTAAATTACATTTTCTTATTGTATCTGGAGTGATGTTCTCCTTGCCTCTCCTAGATGTAGAATAATTATCACAAGGGCAATGTCTTCACAATTTAACAGATTCCTTATCTTTTGGTACAGATGAGTTAATGGAATGAATTATAATTGATCCCAGAGACCTCTACCCAGAGTGTTACAAAAAGGATTCTCTTGAAACACATTATAAAGTTGTAAAATGTGCCAGTAGTTTGTTTTTTTTATTATAAGCTGAAGTTTTAAAAGTTGCACACACAAAAATCAGCATATATGCATATAAATTGCAAATACTTGTGAATATGCTATTTTAGAAACCTATGACATACAAGTACGAGCGCGCCAGTAAATCTACGCATGTAAAAAATGGCAGTCCAGAGGCATTCCTGGGTGACGCCAAGGTTTAAGCATGTAAGGTGCTATTTTATAAGAGATTTACCTGTGTAGATTTGGCAGCTTACTCACTTATATTCACACCTGCTCGTTATGTGGAGAAAATAATCGTAAACATCTTAAGAGTGAAATGCTGACTTGGTGTGAGTTATCTGGCTAAACGCCCCTCTCTACTTTTACTTGCATTTGAGGCTGGGCAATAATTAAAGCTCCCATTTTAGCAGGTAAAACAGTGGCAACTCACCAGCCAGGAGAATGTCCCTTTAAGCTAGTTAGGTGGCGTTTTGCACTAGCGCCCTGCTTGTGCAAACTGCTCCTCATGCCACAGAAGATTCTTCCTTTCTGCTCTGCAATGAAAATTGCCTGAGATGGCAGAAGATTCTGCAGAGCATCTCATTACCTGTCACTGTACAAAACTAATTCTTCTTCTTGAACTGACTGGGCATAGGAATGCCTTGGAGATCTGGAGAGCCATTTCAATAGGACATTCACACAGCAGGTGAGAAGTAAAATTTATTTCATGGCAGAGGAACACCTTGGAGTTATACACTCTCATCTCTCATGCAGAGCAAAGTGCAGCCAAAAAGAACTGGTTTGGTTTTTTTTTCCACTGGTTAGTACTTCACATGGATTTTGGATATATTGAAATGTTGAGTTGAGTGGCCATTCAGCTGAGTTTGCCAGCATAGCCCTGTTTTATTGGTCCCTCTTCATATAATGCTTCAATAGATGATGGTCTTATCAGCACTGCTAACATGCTAAGTATTATGGGGCGGATTTTAAAACGGTTAAGCGCATAAGTTATGCGCGTAACCCTCTTAAAAGGCCCCTGCGCACGCCGAGCCTATTTTGCATAAGCTCGGCGGCGCACGCAAGCCCCGGGGCTTTGCAAAGGGGGCATGTCGGGTGGACGGCGCGAATTTCAGGGTGGGGCGGGAGGCGTGACGGGGCATGACACCGGCCCGGGGGCGTGGTCGAGGCCTCCGGACCAGCCCCCAGGTCAGGTGATTGCGCGCCAGCAACCTGCTGGTGCGCACAGATTTAGGCAGGCGTAAATCTGCCAACAATGGTAGGGGGGGGGGGTTTAGATAGGGCCGGGGAGGGGAAGGGGAGGCGGAGGGAACAGGCAGCGCGTGCCGGGCTCGGCGCACACAGGTTGCACAAATGTGCACCCCCTTGCACGCGCCAACCCTGGATTTTATAGGCTACGCGCGTATCTTATAAAATCCAGCGTACTTTTGTTCGCGCGTGCTGTGTGAACAAAAGTACGCGTGCGCGCTGTTTTTGAAAATGTACCCCTTTGTTTATATATTTTTGAAAATTTTTAAAATAAAATTTGAGGTTTTAGGTCTTTATTTTTTGTTTTGGCAGTAAGGATAATGGAGCTTTCGATGAGTTGCAGCCAACAAAAGTTGATGTTCTAGTATTCCAATAAATAATTTTTTTGTATTTTGTGCTATTGTGAGGATGGCTGAACTATATACAGTTTCCTCCTGCTCCTTGAAATTCCATCTCATTTGGAACCAGGACTGCAATCTGATGCTAAGAGCCTCCCTATCTTTTATTTCTCCCCCCTTCCTTCCCTCACCCACTCCAAAGTTTACCTAGTCTGGTGCTAGACCAAGGGCCATGCAACAGAGCTCATTCTGAAGCCTTGGGATCATGGATCCTGAGCCTGGCCACTAAACGTCACCCTCCTTTCCCTGGGGGCTGTGAATGCTCTCATCGCCGCATCCCGAGCCCCAGTGGCCTCTGAGATTGAACCACACCAGTCAAGCCTAGGCCTGGAATATTTCAGAGGAAGTTTGAGATGGATTCATTTTTGGTTTTCTCTGCAATTGTTTGCTTTGCCTTGGTTTTGTTGCCACGTGCATTAAACTTTCTTTCCCTTCTCGTCATTTATTCTTGGGAGGCCATTTCAGTTTTGGGGGACACCATGAATGTAGAGTGTCGCACACTACAGGTGCCCTGGACTGATAGATGTGTGGTCTTATTGCAAAGAGAAATTATGTGTTTAGCAATTTAAGCTCTCTAGTAATTATTTGCCTGAAGAATGGAATTTAAAAGTCCTAAAAGCTTGTAATTTAAAATATTCATTAGGCTAATAAAAGCATAATCTATACTCAACTGTTGGATTTCTTTTAACACATTTTAATTATAAGCCCAAATGATTGGCATTTGGCAATGTATAAAAATGGTTTTGGTTTGGAAGACAAAAAGTGTATTCATTTAACACATTACCCTATTATGAATGCAATCTGCTGCTGAATTTTATCTTCCAGCACACTGAAACTTTTATCTTTTTAAAACATTTATTGCTTTACTTTTGCATATATTAGTGGCTTGATTTAGAGACTGCAGGTACTTGGCAGCATTTCACAGTAAGCGCCATTTCAATGTGCGACAGTGTCTCGGAGGCTGTACCTTGGTGTCTCATCATGTGTTCCTGAGCGCCATTTCAATGTGCGGCAGTGTCTCGGAGGCTGTACCTTGGTGTCTCATCATGTGTTCCTGAGCGCCATTTCAATGTGCGACAGTGTCTCGGAGGCTGTACCTTGGTGTCTCATCATGTGTTCCTGAGCGCCATTTCAATGTGCGACAGTGTCTCAGAGGCTGTACCTTGGTGTCTCATCATGTGTTCCTGAGCGCCATTTCAATGTGCGGCAGTGTCTCGGAGGCTGTACCTTGGTGTCTCATCATGTGTTCCTGAGCGCCATTTCAATGTGCGACAGTGTCTCGGAGGCTGTACCTTGGTGTCTCATCATGTGTTCCTGAGCGCCATTTCAATGTGCGACAGTGTCTCGGAGGCTGTACCTTGGTGTCTCATCATGTGTTCCTGAGCGCCATTTCAATGTGCGACAGTGTCTCGGAGGCTGTACCTTGGTGTCTCATCATGTGTTCCTGAGTTCCGTGACTCTGACAAAAGGCAGACCCTGAACACCTTTTTGGCTGCCCACTGCTTGCGAATGTTTTCTGAACTGTGCAGGCCCAACTCACAGGCGCCAAAATATGCTCGACAGTGGAAAGAAATATGACTTTAGTGGAAGAGCGAGAGAAGATGAAAAAACTGGCACACACTCCTGATGCAGACAGTGGGTAGGGAAGGGCAGTGGCATGGTTCTGATCTACTTCCATTGGATGCATTTGGACATGTTGAAACAGGTTTCATGCAAGCAATAAATTAAGCCGACTTTATGCTCATAGTTACAGACAATGTTACAATAGATAACGCCGGAAACGTACCCCTACTTTTCTGGATCGTACTTGACACTGATCTGCTATAGAGTGTAGCTTTGGAACCTTGTCACGCTGGTCTATGTTTATCCCCTCGCTGTACTGAGATTAATGGCTGGAATATATATGATTGGAGAACACTCCTAGTGCCAGCATTGTTGGCTTTGTACAGTATTATGGGTTTAAGATTATTTGATTTTGTGAAGTACATGCTAATCTTTTCCCTGCATTTTGTTCCACTCTTCCCCATGACAGTTGTCCAAGCAGTGGGGTGGTTTTAAGACATAATGGGTTTTCTCAGGATTAGATGTCAAAGATCAGCGATATTTCAGTTGTGGAAAAATCTTATTTATTTATTTTATTTTTTTTTGAAGCATGGTTGGGTGAAACTTATTATAATGTGGCACTGGCAGCTATTCTTGTGCTGTTCCCAACCTCCTAAAAAAGGGGACACTCATCATGTACTTGAGTCTGTCTTAGTAACTGAAACAAGGGTCTAAATGTATTAAGTATCGCACCGTGTGCTGCTCTAGTTGTAATGACTTTTTAAGCTTCAGAGGCTTCAGTCTCCATCTGTGACAACAGACTGTTGCAGGATTCTGCTATTAATAGCTGCTGGTGCATGCTTAGGAGTTAGCAGCCAGGCATACAGAGGCAGATAATACATTAGGATGATTTAAAACCCAAACGAGATGGTCTATCGTCTTCTTAAAAACCAGGGGGGCTTATTAAAGCGAGTTTCTTGGTGAGTGGAAGGTGATAGAGATGTTCTGTAATGGTTTCTTTATGATGGTTGACTTTATACACAGGTCTCCTTCTATCCACAGCTCGACAGGGGCATTTCCCTGCTGTTCAGCACCAGCACCTGGACAGCTCCTGTGACAGACAGATGCCCACATAGCAATTAATATTGCTTTTCAAATTTTCGAAATGCACTAAAAATAAAAATTACATGACGTCCCAGTTGTGACAGTCAGAAATCCAGGCCAGTGGCCAAGTTTCGAAGCATGCACAGGAACAGGCCTCCTCAACTGTCCTTGTTCATAGTACGATTTTATTTTAGGAAATAATCATGTATACCTGCTGATAAAAATGAAAGAATAAGAATAATTAGCTTGATTGGTTTAGCATAGCAGGAAGAAACTTTAAAAGAAAGGGGCAATTATAAAGGAGACCGATTGCTTCACCTTGGATCCTCTGTAGGGTTGCATGAGTCTCTTCATGCATTTCCTGTCTTAAGTTCATTATTTAGTTACATAATATTCATACCTTGGATTTACAGTGAACTCTAACACCCCCAATTCCGCCAACTATTAACGATACAGCACTTCACGTCTCAGTGCCTGTACAAAAGTTATTGGTTCTGAGGGCAATTTTCAAAGCCCTTTCTGCTGGCAAAACAGCTTCTCTGAAAATTGTCCACCCTCAATGTAGAAGAAATTCTGTGCTTTCTTCCTACAATGTGCGTAATTTTACCTGCGTTTCCTGGAGGCTATGTTTAGATTGAAGAAGGTAAAGAACGTGGAGAGGAAAGGTCCAGAACACATTATTATCCAGGGAGACTAAGGAAAGCTATTGCTATCCCTGAGAGGGAGTAACAGGAATTAGATTGCTTTATGGGATATGTGCCGGCTACTTGTGACCTGGATTGTGGCCACTGTCAGAGAGCAGGATGCTGGGCTCAGTGGACCTTAGTCTGACCCAGCAGGACAATTCTTATGCACTTATGAGACGACATTTTCAAATCTACGTTTTCCTGGGGCAATAATCAAAGCAAACGTGAGTGCATGCTTTTGCTTTGCTTTTTGGTGCAAAGCCCAGGGGTGAAAAATACCCACGGAGTTTGCAGAGTTTCAGGCAATTTGATTATTACCCCTTTAATTTTTTCATAAGTGAATTTTTTGGAGCATTAGCCTTTAATGGATAATGGATATTTGCATTCTACAATTCTGCCTTTCCCCTCCCCTTGGCAAATCTTCTAAGCTGCTGTTTGTAATTTAATCATAATATAGCATGATGCACATATAATTGCATTCTGTATAAGTTGCAATCATTCATTGAGTTTGTCCTCTGAGCTCCTTCGCGTGTCACGAGAATTGCTATTTCTTTCTGTTAGAGGTTTGGACTGCGGAGTAGCAATCTGTTGTAGGAGCTGCTAGGAATTAGCAGTCTGTTAGGGTTTGCTCCTCCCAAGGGGAGGAGTTAACAATCCTGTTGAGCTTTGCTCCCCCAGAGGGGAGGAGCTAGCAATCTGTTAGCGACTCTGCTAGGGTTAGCAATCTGTTAGCAAACTGTTATAGAGTTGCTCCCCAGAGGGGAGAGGTCAGCAACCATATAAGATCTGTTCTTCCAGAGAGAAGGAGTTAGTATCTGTCATGGATCTCCGCACAGAGTGGCAACCTGATATACGAGAGTCCTCTGAAGGGAGGTGTTGGCCATCTGTATGGTTCCTGCTAAGAAGTAGCAATTGGTTATGATACAGTTCCTGAGGAAGGAGATGTTAGCAACAGTTGAGGGCTAGACTGCAAGGTAGCAGTTTGTTGTACTCAGCTCTTGAAGTGTGAGAGATGAGCACTCTAATGTAGAATGGTGAATTCTTGGGCCGATGGCAGATGACAGCGCCCCCAGGAGGATATCATGAGAGGGACCACCGGCTAGGCTGGAGTATGGAGACAGACACAGATAGTTCTTTATTAAACAGGTAGTAGAACCACCAGAGGTGGCAGTAGTGAGCTGATGTGCCCGGCAGGGCTGAAGTCCCTCAGATCCTGGAACTGCTATCTCCGGGTTTGCTGAGCTGTAGAGAGAGACTCCTAGATAGTGAGTAGACAGGGTATGCTGGATACATAACCAGAAGTAGATGATACACTCACATAGATTAATAAGAAGGCTCAGGAGCTGGAGAGAGTTAGGCCCTTGAGGAGCGAGTACCTGGTTCCAGGGACAGCTCTGAGAGAGCGATGGTAACTCACAGTTATCTATCTCTGTAATGGTTTCTAGGCAATAGAGAATATTAATATATTCAGGAACAGGAGCCTCTAGGCGAGTACTGGTTCCTATAAGCAAACTGAAATAAAAACTCACAATATCTGTATACGAAATAACTTCTGAAATAGAAGAGAGTCTTCAGAGAGTTCTAGGAACATGGGCCCTTGAGGAGCAAGTACTGGTTCCTATCTGCAATCTGGAATAACTCACGATCTCCGTACCTGCGACAGCATCTTAGAAGAGAATCTTCAGAGTTCTAGGAACATGGGCCCCCGAGGAGCGGGTAACTGTTCCTATATGCAACTGGAATACAAACTCACAATGTTCACATCTGTGATCGCTTCCAGGCAATAGGGAGTCTTCTGAGCGTTCAGGGACGTAGGCCCTCGAGGCGCGAGTACCAGATCCCGTCTTAGCAATCTGAAAACAAGAGGAGATAGCGGGGCCCCCTGGTAAATTTGAAGAGGCAGAGCAGCGGAAAATGAAGCGGGTCGAGATGATCCCCCGCAATCAATCCCTTGCTAACTTGCTTCGTAAGCGTAAGCAAAGACCTTTTATGTTGGAAGCGGATTGTGTCACTACGTGGGAACGCTCCCAAGGTTCGCACCCTTGCTGGTACAAACTTCGGAGCACACGAGCGCCCTACGTCATCAGGAACATGGCGGATCTGCAGAGTCAGGCCAGCCCAGGGACTCCGGGAAGAAACGGCGAGAAGCCGCGGCAGCAACTGTCCATCAGACCCAAAGGGAGTTGCCACAGAGGTAGAGAGGGTGGAGCGAGGACAAGAGCAGGCACGAACGCAACACTTTCCACATTTCTATTCATTTTTTAAATCATCTGCAGTAAGTTTTATGCTCATTATTTCTCCTGAATTTTCTTGTGGCTTTTGAATTGCAACCTATCTTACAAAAAAAACCCCACCACGCATGAGTTTTTAGGTAATGTATGAGAGCAGTAAACTGCTCTGTGATACTTAAAGCCTGCTGGCTGCCTAATCATGGGCCTACTTAATGCATCCTATCAGATAGTGATGGTGTGGAAACACCCCCAGAAGCTAACTGGATCAGGTACCGTATGCCCAGACAGGCACCTGCCAAGTGAAAGACAGAATTACATCAGAAATTTCAGATAAAGATGACATAAAGGGAAACATATATATATTTTTTTTGGCATTGATAGATGTAGCAGAGGTATTAAGAATGAGACTGATTAGGTTCTCAGCTGCTGGTAATGTAAAAGTCATATGGGGGGTTTTGGACCAGAAGAATCAACACGTGGTTAGGCTGCCTCCTTAAGCACAATTCTACTTTTTCTTCCAAGTGGTGATGGGAAAAGATTGTTAAAACCATAGCAAGCGTAATCCTCTTCTCATTTATTCTAACATGGCGCAAATGCATATATACAGTTTGTTTTTTTTCTCCAAAGCAAATTTCCAGGGTGTGAATACATGCTCGAGGGGAATCATAAGAAGGGACAAGGCAGGCTTGATCTGCACTGAGGGAAGATGTGAAGAGTGGAATAAGGAAGACAAGGAGAAAAGAACACCCCACAGATCAGGGCAAATGAAAAAGTGAGGAGAAGGAGAAGCAAATGAAAGGAGATTGGAAAGGTATTGAGAAGAGCCCATCAGCTATACACCAGATTTGTAGGGGTGTACGTGGTTTTTTTCCCTTTGATTCCTTTCTGTTTTGTTTTTGTTTTATTGCAAGGCTTTCATTTAGATTTTGTTTTTCCAGTTCCTTATAATTTGATTTTTAAATGTGCACTCTTACAACAGCACCAAAAGCTGTTGTAAAGCCAACGCCACCCATTAAATCCATGCCTTTCACCCTCTTGGTCTCTCCCCCTTAAGGTTACATGATCCTCGGGGCCCAGTCACTCCTACCCCACCGGTGCTGGACCCTGGGGATCAGGTAAGCTTAAGAGTGGGCCGAGAGGGTGGGAGGGCTGGAGAGGCAGCCCAAGGGAGCTTTTTAACAAACTTACAGCATGGGTTTAATCACTGGGGGCAGGGGTGTAACCAAATGAAAGAAAAACCCAAGGAGATTTTTGTTTTCTTTTTATTTCATTTCCAAAATGAAACAAAAGCGAGGCGCGTACCTAACAATTTGCGGTGCCAGGCTTTACCGTTAAAGCAACCCATGAATGGGTAAAGATGGCCACCCTGCAGAGAGATTGTGGAAGAACCATAGGCATTCGTGGTAAAAATCTGAGGCTCAGAAAGACAGACAGACAGACAGAGCTCCTCTCTTGAGACATTGAGACGCAGGCCTGGTTGGACTTGCATTAAACAGATATAGCAGCAACAGCAGAGCAGAGCCATGGAAAATAGATTTTTATCTTTAATTTAGGCATGAGAGCCTAAAAGGCGTTAAAAAAAAAAGGAACTGTGATCACATGAGGCACGTTCCTTCTCCCTGGGGGCTTAATGCAGCCTCCCAAACTCGCACTTCATTTTGATATGCAGAACAATCTTTCTCCAGAACGCTTTCTCCATTCCCTTGTTTTTGCTTCTCTAATTAGACCAAAGAGCACATTTTTAACATCGGCATAACGGCTTAAGATATTTATTTATATATATCAGCCACATAGTTTTGCTTTGTAGTATTAGAGGCTGAGGCACAGCTGAAAGTAACACAAATCCCTCTGCCTTCAGTTGCGTCCTTCTTTCTTTATTTTTTTTCATGGTCATGGCCAGCATATTATAGCCATGACGTCCCATCAGGTGCTTATGTGCCTGCCTGACTCAAGCACTCGCAGGCTGAAATGCCAGGGCTAAGAAAACCAGGCCTAGGCTTCAATTTATCAGGCCTGCTGAAATAGCGTTGGTAATTCCTTCAGCTACCAGGGAGCACGAGTTGCCTTTTTCCTTTCCAAGACTTGCCTAGCTTCAGCAGAGCATGTTTTGCACAGGGGAATTTATCTATGTAAAAAGCATTAATGGCCTGACTGCCGAGGCCCAGCCTGAGTTATTTTTAGGCCTGCATGTGATGAGCCAGCACACTTCCCACTGCTTTGTGCTTTTCACCGATTGGTGCGTTATTGCTAGCGTTACTCAGGAATTAATTCAGTCACCTGCGGTATCTGTCGGTGCGCCATCGGTAATCAATCTCACCTGGCAGCCATGAGCTGATTCCCCCGTTGATCCTAGAGTGCCGATCTGCACTGCACCGGTCTCTTTTCACACGGATTATTTCTGTTGCTTCTTTGTTTCCGTACTTGGCACAAATAGAACTGCAAGGCGCCTCGAGCCGCCGATACAGCAAGAAGCAGATTACATGGATGCTTTGTCACACGAAGGATGTAAAGAAAAATATCTGTCCGTGCATCACATTGGATCACAGGGGACACGCTTAATAAGCGTAGCTTAAATAAGTAAACAAAATCTAACTTTGTGATATGAATGTTTGCATAGTTTCCCCTTTTTGTGTGTATTTACGCATACACGCTTTCACATGTAAACATAGAGAGGGGACAATCATGGATAAGCCCCCATACACCGCAGCAAAACCTCAAAGGCAAAGTGCACACGTTATGTCCCGTGAAAATTAAAGAAATGCAAAATGCACGCGCTAAAAGCGGTCGCGTGCTTTGCACCCACCACGTGCAGAGGAGAGAAAAATGAGCTTGCGTAGATTTGAACATCCCATGCGCCCGCACTCCCATGACCTAAACATGCTCCTCGTCCCCATCCCTCTTTCCAACCTCCTGGATCTGCTGATTGAAGTTAAAGCAATAATGGCCTTTAAAGAGGGCCTGGGAGAAGCGCGGAGGGTCCTTGCCTGCAGGAAGTGAAGGGGGCAGCAGAAGCATGACCTACCTGCACGTGTTTGCGAGGTTAAGGCGCTACAATCGGATTTGTTTGTTTAAAACGTTTGCATGCCACATTTGCGTAGTTCCTAAGTGGCTCGGGGAACGCACGATTCATCGATGAGCAGTCAAAAACTGCCAGAACACTTGGCAAAGCAGGCAACGTGAAAAGTTAGCGGGCCAAGCACAAATGCGGGCAGCCGCGCAGCTCGGGCTGTCCGGCAGGCTGCAGTGATGGAATTAAACCGGCAGCTGGGCCTCTTTGGAAAGCTGAAAGCAGAGGACTACCTGGAAGAAACACAAGCACTCAGACAGTCGGGGAACCTTGGAGGCCAGATGTTCAGGCAATGACTGCGCCGGTATTGGTAGCTATCACATAGCGTGATAGACCGACCTAAGAAGCGAGGGGTGATGAGTGCAGCGTGAACTAAGTGGGGAGGAAGGCAAGAGAAAGCGACCTGGAGGAGGAGAGAAATCACACATGTGCTCATGCTCCACGGCTGGCAGCTGGAGTTTGTTGTTGCAGCTTGGAGGGGCCTGCATGGAAACGCCGGATGCACTGCTGGCTCTTTATCTGCCATTATCTGCCATGCCGTTATATTAAGGGGCGCCAGAAGAGCAAACTTTTAAAATGGCAATCAACAAGTACCGAATAACCAATGCTGGTGGACTTAGTAAGATTGAAACATTTGTGCACAGGGTTACAGTGAAGGAGGAAACAAGGCTTAAGGGTGATGGTACAGTACACTTTACTCCAAAATATTAAACCCGGCTTATTGTCCAGAGGGGCAAGGACAACGACAGGCAACTCCCGCTAACAGTAATGGCAGGGTTGTCTTATCTCTTAAATGCTGTCATTTGTCCTGATTCTTTGCTGCCTTCTTCTCAGGTTTAAATAAAGTATCCAGTTTGCTGATTGTTGATACAGCAATTATTAAGCTTGCTAAATGCAGGGTGAATCCTCCCTTTCCTGTGTTCTGCGCATGGGTGCATAGGAAAATCTTGGATGTGGTTTTTTTCATTATTTTTTTTATTTTATTTTATTTTTATTGCATTTTAATTTATTACACAAATAAACCATTGTGATTGGGGGAAAAAAAAGATGGTTACATTATTATATCCAGCACAGGAAAACGAAAGATACAAAAAGAAAAGGTTATAATCATTAAGCCAATCTATTATATTAAGCAATACATGGAGGGTGGATTGAAACTCTAAGGAGCGAATAACTTCAAAGTCAAACATGAAAAAAGAAAATTTACGGCTGCCGATTTACTAAGCCTAATAAATGCCCTCTGTACTGTCTAAGTCGCAATTACTTGGTGTGAATCTATAAAGAAACGAAGTTGTGAATGTTCGAAGAAAACATATACAGAATCTAAATACTTAACTACGCATTTGCAAGGGTAGCGAAGGGTAAACTTAGAACAAACAGTCATCGCTTCAGTTCTCATTTGTATAAATTTCTTCCTTCTTTCCTGCATTAACCTTGTGATGTCAGGAAAAAGCCATACTTTTTGGCCATAATATTCTGCTGATCTATTACGAAAAAATAATCTTGGGACATTATATTTTTCTGTTAGGAATGAAAACGTCACAAACCGTACACCCCTCGTTGAGACAGTGTCCTCGTGCGACATTTCCATTCATTCTGAAACATTTAATTGGACTTGTGGATCCTGATTCTCATGCTCTTCTCTTTTCTTCTGTGGTAAATAATATGCCTTGGTGATTAAAGGGAGGGCCTCCGGTGGAATTTTCAAAATTACGCTTAGGTACTTTTTAAACAATTCTACCGGTGAGATTTGAGTAATAACTGGAAAATTAAGGACTCTTATGTTCGTACTCCTAGGCGTGTTCTCAATATTTTCTATCTTTTTATTTATCACTGCCTCATATTGTATTGTATGTTGGTGATGGCCTTCTATCTAAATTTTTTATTTTATCTGTCACTGATCTCCCTTCTCTTATTAGGCATGCCTCAACTGTAAAATATGATTATCATTGGTTTACTTGTTTTTGTTCTAATTGGTATTTATAATGTTTCCTCTTAATTTCATTTGATTGTAAAGCCTGTTGCTGATTTATTGTTCATTGTAAACCGAGGTGATGTTTCTTAACGTGCCGCGGTATATAAAAAAAAATCACTAAATAAATAAATAAATATCGTTTTAACTTTCCCCTCCTTCTCTTGCATTTTCTTTTCCTGTACTTCAATTCTTTTCTCGTTTTCATTGCTTCGTTTGTTCGATTCCAGACACGTTTTAGATAAGTTGATAACCGCAACTTCAATAGCGGGCAAAGCTTCCCATATTGCATCCATGGTTATGACCTCAGGTTTAACAAGAAAGGAGATTAAATGCCCAGACTCACCACCTCTTGCGGCTTCAGTAGCAGTGTCCCGTTCAGTTTCCAACGTCGGGGTAGGCAAATATCTTCCCATCTGGGAAGTCTCTCCCGGATCATCCTCCCTCCAGGCTCTAGGCCTTTCAAGGTTTTCCGGGGAGCTTTCTGGCACCATCTCATGGTTCTCTCCCTTTCGCTGGGGTGGGGACGGAGTCTTGGGCGCGCCGGGACTCAACGAGATCTTCTCTGCCAAGGGCCGAAACGCACACTCAGCGTCTCTGTCCATCGCAGCACTCGCTCCCGGCTCTCTCGGCGTGGGTATCGAGGTGAAGAAGGTAGGAATAGTTGCTTGGCTTGCATCCAAATTTCCAGAAGTTGGCTGGCTCTTTCAGAGCTGAGCCTTACGTTTCGTATGAGGCATTTCGTTTCTCAATTTTGCAAGTAAATAGTTTTATCTAGGAAATCTTCACAAAGCAACCTTCTCCCACCTATCAATCGGCGGCCATCTTAACTCCACTTCCAAAAAATAGTCAGGATGTGGTTTTTCATTTACTATATATATATATATTTTTTTTATCATTTTATGTCTGCATTTTTAGCATGCAGTAAATAATGTAAAGCCATTTAGCTAAGTTGTTTTAGTTGTTTTAGTGCATGCTAAAAATGCAGAAAAAATTTTGGTGTCCGGAGGGGAGCAGGACTCACTCCCCTCTGGTGGTTGTATTGTTTCTTTTTGGAAAATTCAATAAAAACGTTTAAACCATAAAAAAAAAAAAAAAAATGCAGAAAAAAGCAGCCTAGTATTTATTGCTTTTTTGTGTTGAATCGAACTGGAAATGTGACAAATAGAAACAAGAAATGTTGTGGTGATTTTGGCATTGTTTTTGATGACTGTGTATCCATATTATATTCCAAAAAGGGACGTGCTAAAAAGAAAGTGGAGCTGAGTGAGGTACTCAGGGTGAGCTACAGGGGGCGCACGCCAATGGGAGAACGTTTTTTCTTTCTAAATAACCTTGTGGTGAATGTGCTGGGAATAGCAGGGACTCAGAGCAGTGCATGTGTTACGAGTATTGTCTGTCCCAGGGCTTCCTAAACCTGTCCTGCAGACCCCACAGCCGGTCAGGTTTTCAGGATATCCCCCATGAATAATTATGAGATAAATTTGCATACTATGGAGACTCAGAGGGGGTCAACATTCAGCCAGCTTTCTTAAGGTTAGCTGGCTAAGTATATCTGCCTAACTTTACATCAACTCAGTGGCATGGCCAGAGTTAGCTGAATAAGGTAACTGGTTTATTCCAAATATGAGTTAGCCGGTTAACTTATCCAGCTAATTCCATTCCTCCCTGGAATGCTTCCGATTTAACCGACTATTTTCTAGCTGGATAACTTGTTACCTAGCTAGAATATAGCTGGATGAGACTTTTAATTTTGTGGTTTAACATTTAGATGGATAACTTTTCAGTTATGGCTTTTGAATATCAGGCCCTCTATATGCAAATTTATCACATGCATATTCCTTGTGGATATCCTGAAAACCTGACTGGCTGTGGAGTCCCCAAGACAGGTTTGGGAAGCTCTCGGCTATCCACAGTTCTTTTAGATCAGGGCTAGGCAGCTCCGGTCCTGGAGTGCCACAACCAAGCTTGGTTTTTAGGACATCCACAATGAATATGCATTGCCTCCATTATATGCATTGTGGATGTCCTGAAAACCAGACCTGTTTGTGGCACTCAGAACTGGAGTTGCCCACCCCTTCTGTAGATGATCCCACAGGGAGAAGTAGACCATGAGGTGCAATATTCAGCACAATGGGGTAAAAATTGCCTCAGTGATGTCCGGTACTAATCTCCTGATCCTGTTCTTGGCTAAATTTTCAGAAGGAAATACAAAAGAGATAGATGCCTGTAGTCTTTCCAATTCCTTTATTGAAGTGGAATTGAAAAAGACTACAGGCATCTATCTCTTTTGTATTTCCTAACTGCTTTCATAGATCTCCTTCCTTTGTGCTTTTTGGGTCCTTCCTAAATTTTCAGAAGTGCAGGGAAACTGCAGATTTACTCATGCATTTTCCAACAACCACAACCCCTTTGTGTTTCAAACAAGGTAAGTGCAGAAGTTGACTTTCAAACTTGGATGGATCTTTGTCTAAGGCATGTGTGTGTAATTTTGCCTAGTTGAACCTGTCTCTTAAGGTATCTCTCAGTTGCTGGGCTCGGGCCTTGTCCAGAGCACACACAGGCTACAGCTTGCTCGCTCTCTCTCCCTAGGGTGGCTGCCTCTGAAATGCCCAGTCCCCCTGCAAGGTTTCTGTTCTCTTCCCTCTCTTTCCAGGGTCCTGCTCCTGCTTTCAAAGCAGGTTTTAAACTTGCAGCCATCCCCGCAGGCCTGGCTGTTAGATATCCTGGAGCTGACCAATGTTAATGCACTGGATATGGGAATATTTGGGAGTCGCCTACATTATGATGAATTGAGAATTATAAGAATTTATTGGGTCTTCACGGAAAGTGAGAAGAGGCCGATGACCCATAACTTGGTTAGGCTGAAGAAACGAGGACTCTGTAAAATGATATCTTCTTCTAGATGGACTCTAACTACGTAACTGTGTGACCAATGGCAACCTGAGGCATGCAAGAATTTTCATATGGAGCTACTTTTCCTCAGCTTCACTTACAACTCTGAACAGAGCTGCTCTGGAGTTATGCTCCATGTGCAGTTTTATCAAGGTCAGAGATACATAAATATGACGTATGGGATGCGGACAGGGATTGTGTCAGAATCTGTTGCAATATGCGATTCTCCGTATAGGTTGTGTGTTAACCCATGCACCTGGCCTGTACAGTGTTTCTGCTCCCCCTGGAATAGAGTGGCCAGCCACAATCCTCAAGAGTCACAAACAGGGCAGCTTTTCAGGATATCCATAATGAATGCGCACTGCCTGAATCGTATGCAAATCTATCTCATGCATATTCATTGTGGGTATCTTGAAAAGCTGGCCTGTTTATGGCTGTCGAGGACCAGAGGTGGCCACCCCTGCCCTAGAATAGTCCTGCCAGGACCTCTCCCTCCAGTCTCCTCTTTTGCAGAATGCAATGGCTCTTATCAAAATGTATCTTCCTCCACGGCAGGGTACAAAGTCCTTTCTTTAACTGTTACCTTCCATTCCCGGCCTTAGGCCCTGCTGTAAGCGTCGGATATTGACATGATGAGGACTCTGTCTGTTTGAGTGTGTGTATGATGAATGGTGACGAAGGGTGAGCGAGTGTCACAGTCAAAATGGTTCCAAGTCTTGGTGAGGCGTCCCTGCACGCAAGTTCCAAATTTGTTCTAGCTCTACCATTTTTTCGAAATGTATTTTTGGCACACCAGAAGCACCGTGAGTTCTGAAAACAAATTCATCGTCAAGCAGAAAATTTCCATTGTCTCCAAAATTAGCTTATCTGAAGGAAATGTTAAAAAAAAACAAAAAACCCAAACAAAATGAAAAAAACCCCCAAAACCTGATTAATTAACGTTAGCCCTGAGAAACTTGTCAGAGAAAGAGAACAGGAGATTTTCTATCAAGGCAAGGAGAATGAGTCTCTGGAATTCTAGACTTGGCCTCTCATATATTTTCTTTTTGCTAAGAAGGGAGGGGCCTAAGCTTCCTTGGCAGCACATGTCCTGATGAAGGGAGGCGCCACCCCTGCAGAGCAGCCTCTTACTTAGGTATCATCTCTTCCCAACCAGATTGTTGGGGTTTTTTTTTATTATTTTTTTTCCCAAAGGTAGATTTTTGTTTTAAAACCAAGAACCCGCAAAGCGTGTTCTGCGTCTTTAGACTAGAAGGGGAACTTCTGAGACTCCCAGCTGTGGTGCAGGCTGCCTCTGAATGCAGTTTGAGAGTCAGCATGTTCCCAATTACTGCGGGGGAGAAACAGGCTGCTTTGCAGAATTAGGCGGAGGCCCTGCTGGACCACTTAAGTGCCAAAGCAGTCTCTCGTCGCAGGAACGTGATTTTACGGCAGTCAGACGTTTAACGGTAAGCGCCGCCGCTGCTAGCCCCTGCCACAGTGGTTGTACATCATTGACCTGAACATTTGGCTAATCACCGTCTGTAATTAAATGCCTTGCTTCCAGGAAAGCTAATTTCTCGGAGAACATAAAGAAATCCGACCTGCAGTTTGAATTGTTGTTAAGTGTATGTGTGTGTGTGGGGGGGGGGGGGGGAGCGGGGGATGTATGTGTAAGCAGCTCCTTGCCAAGGCAGAAGGATTTTTCATCATTGCTGATGTGCAGCGTTTTTTTTTTTCGTTAGTATGCAGTAATTTTGAGTTGATGCGAGGTAGTGCGCACTAAAATCGAAATGAAAAGAAAAAACTAACATGAGAAAAATATAACCCATGAAAAAACGCAGTGAAAATGTTTTGCCTGCTTTCCCTCCCCCCCCCCCCCCTTCCCAAATTATCATGGGAACGAGGTTCTTTGCTACTTCGGAAAACTTTCAGCAGACCTGCACAATTCTTCTAGTGGCGTGCACCCGGGAAAAATGTGTGTTGTTGATTTCTTTCATTTGAGTGGGTTTGTTGTTTTGAGTTGGGGTTTTTTTTTTGTTTGTTTTACATTTTGATTTGTTTTGTCTTAATGTGCCGTTTTACAAAAAAACGCCCGCTAAAAACAGTTTCCGCTAAAATAAGCCTCCTCCAGGGCTTCATGCTCTCGCTTACACCTTACCCCTGTCTGCGATACCCAGTCACGTCAGTACCACGGTGCCATTACGTACAAAATGGCTTCGGCTTCAGGTCGGCTGGTGCCCTGCTGAAGAAAAGCACCGGTAGGCAGGAGTGCCAACGGGGTACAAGGCAGGGATGGCATTTTCGCAGCAGAGAGATCCAAAGACCCTGAGGGCACAGTTTTATTTCTTCTAAATGAAATGAAAGAAAAAAAACCACATTTTTTTTTCTTTTTTCCTTTTGCTTTCAAAGTGAATAAATTGAAAGCACATCCTTAAAGAATTATTTAAATGGCATATTGGACATATGAGCCTTTGAGGCCACTTGGGTCCCATCTCTCTGGCTTTCTTATCGTCCGAAGAATGCCTTCATGGACTGAAGGTTCAGAGCCTGCACAGAAACTTTTGTGTTCAGTGTCAAATCCACACCAAACTTTCAGGACATGTTGGGATTTTTTGGGGGTGACCCACATATACATGTGAACATGTTCTGGAAGGTAGGTGCCATTAGTTCTGTGTGGAATTTCTTATTTATCCTTCAGGTGGGCTTAGCAGTAAAGTGGAGGGAGAGTCTAATTCACTGGAGAAGGTACAGAGAAGGGCGACCAAAATGATAAAGGGGATGGAACGGCTCCCCTATGAGGAAAGACTAAAGAGGTTAGGGCTGTTCAGCTTGGAGAAGAGACAGCTGAGGGGGGATATGATAGAGGTCTTTAAGATCATGAGAGGTCTTGAACGAGTAGATATGAAACAGTTATTTATTCTTTTAGATAATAGAAGGACTAGGGGACTCTCCATGCAAGTAGCACATTTAAAAGAAATCATAGACAATTCTTTTACAGTCCATGCACAATTAAGCTGTGGAATTTGTTGCCAGAGGATGTGGTTACAGTACTTAGTATAACTGCGTTTAAAAAAGGTTTGGATAAGTTCTTGGAAGAGAAGTCCATAAACTGCTGTTAATCAAGTTGATTTAGGGAATAGACACTGCTTATTATTGGCATCAGTAGCATGGGATCTTCTTGGTGTTTGGGTAATTGCCAGGTTCTTGTGGCCTGGATTGGCCACTGTTGGAAACAGGATGCTGGGCTTGATGGACCCTTGGTCTGACCCAGTATGGCAATTTCTTATGTTCTTAAACTTGTACTAAATTAGATGAATTTCAGAGATGCTGCATGTCAGATATCCAGCTCTTTGAAGGATTACTGCGAGAAATTCATATTAACTTTATATTTTACAGAATACACTGCATTCAGTTAAAAAAGTACAAAGGCAGTATTCAGTTAAATATGAAGGCAGTCCATGCCACGCAGCTGGTAGAAAACATTTTTATTTTTAAAATATTCTTTTTGAGATTCTATTTTTGTTTTTACGTTCATTGGGCAGCATACATTCTTTGTGGCACCATCAATCGCTGTGAGATGTGCGTTATCATTGGGCAAGACTGAAAGAACGTACAAATGAGTCGTCCCCATTGTCCGCTGGAGGAGCAGCCTGGGCTCTGGCACTCGCCGGAGCGGTCAAACGCATCTCGCTTCCTTCTTTGTCGTCTGGCGGAACCAGCCCTTCGTGCTGTAATCGTGCGAGCAAAGCTCAAAAGATGCCATATGCTCTGCGCCAAAGTATCCCTAAATCACACAAGTCTCAGCGTTTAACCTTGAGATTGGAAATTCTCAATAGCTTCTGATCTGCATGCTTCAGCGTGCGAATTAAAAACCCAATTAAAACTGGTTTGAATGTCTTATATATGTGCACGTCTAGCATTTAATGATCTGGTTAAATATTAATAACCTTTGTGCAAAACTGGGTGCTTTCAAGAGGGTTAACTGCCAATAAATTATCAGTTGAAACAATTTCAGCTTGCTCTCTCTCTAGAAGAGTTTTTAGCAAAACTGCAGTACCGAGCGTCTTTCTAGCAGAAAAGTAATCTTTGTCGACTGGGGGGGGGGGGGGGCGTCTCTTTTGTTTGCCTATGAACCTACGGCCATCACCTTTCCGCCTGGAGTCCTAGCGTAGCCAGGCCTCACTCATGTTCATGGTAAAGCCTGGTCAAGGGAGGCCAGAAGTGGAGCTCTGTGGTCACTGTTGGCTCTGTTTTTTCCCTGCCTTCTCCCCTGCCCCCGGCCCCCCCCCCCTCACATTTCTGATGTGTCCAAGGCCCCAGACGTAAACTCCTCTATCAGAAACTTTTAGTTTCAGTTCATTTTTTTATTTCAAGGTGGTTAGGTTTGTTTTGGGTTTTTTTAATTCGGGTTTTAGTTCATTTAATGTTTATTTCAATTCAGTTTGTTTTCCGAACCTAAATACACATTAAATAAAAATGCTCAAACCCCCCCCCCCCCAGCTCAAAACAACAAAATGAATCAAAACAGGGCTTCCCTGGGCCCCCACCCTGCCGCTGCCTCAGATCCAGGGGCCTTCCTGGTCCCGGCTTACCCCTTCGATGGGGGGTCTTCATTGTAGAATTGGGGCAGTAGCTATTTCAGTTACTCTTGCCCCACCAGCTTCCCTTTAAAAATGGCACCAGCCGGCCCTGAAACCAGCACCAATGCTTGATTGTAGCAAAACAGCGCCGGTCTCTGGGCATCACGAACCAAAAATGTACATTTTCTTTAGGTAAGGCATATGTGCTCGAAAAGAATGCACATCCCTATCAGACACAGCAAGGGATGTGGCTGCAGCTCTCTGCATTAAGGATGGCAAACCACAATCCAGTGTATGCCAGCGAGGCACAGTCACTCTGCTGAAAAGGAGACCTGCCCTCACTGCGTTCCTTAATCTGAAAGGCAGACAGGAGGAAGATTAATATATGGAGTTTCTGCAGAGCCAGTTTTGGTTTGCTGACTTCCCAGATTATCTGGGGCACATCTGCTCTGAAAGATGGGTCTGCCTCTTCGTTGCACTGATTGAGACTGGAGCTGTGAGGGCACTGTCAGAAACTGCATGTCACTCTCCTCTGCTAAGACATGAACCAGCACAGTGGAAGGGAGATCACAGACTTGGCATCACTTCCATGCGTTTCTTAGTAACAGAGCAAACGATGGAGATGAAGGCTCAAGTGGTCCATCTAGTCTGTCCAGCAAAACCTGAGCCACATCTACCAAGCTGTAGTTACGTTTTTATGCTGTCAGTGGCTAATGTGATCCTCCATGGTGGCTCTCAACTCCCTCTGCCCAGTGAAGGTTCCTCTGGGCCATGGTCCCCCACCGGAGTCGAGAAGAGGCCCCCGCCTACTGACTTCCCTGGGATGGTTTTTTTCCCAGAACATTGGGGGCAGGGGGCATGCTCCTGGTGCCTGATGATGTCATGAGCTCCTTTGCCCCGCACACATGTTCATGCCTGATATTTATTTATTTAATAGCTTTTCTATTCTGCTTATATTACGTGCACCAATCTAAGAGGATGGCAAATGTAAATGCAATAACAAAACAGAGCAACCATAAAACACATCAAGAAAATGCTTGTCCAAACAGGTAAGTCTCTTGGGCCTAGACTTATCAAAATGCTATAAATATAGCGGAAATAGCGCCCGTGATTGAAAAAAAAGGGGCATGGTTAGGCTAATTACCCTGCTTCCGCATCGGCAAATTCCACAAGGTGCGAAAAATTTATCACACCTGCGCTATTTTTCATTTCACAAGCTGATTAATACAGAGAGAGAGACATTATGACACTGTATATATATTTATCACTGTAGAGTCGATTCAAAGTGTCCCTCTATAGTGGTACATATATATAGACCCTAGCACAGAGTGTGTGGGTCTCTCTCTCTCTCTCTCACAAAAAAAATATTTTGCACTAAATCGTGTGTTGCTGTATCACATTGGGCACTACTGACCCTCATTATCATTAACTCCGCCCCAAACTCCTCCCACTGGAATACTCAGTGTGGAATTTGCATACGTGTTGCATTATTTTTCGCATGCGTTAGGCCCTAACGCAAATTATTAAATGACCCAGTTGGTCTGTTACCGAGTATCGGATATAGGGGATCTCCCTGAAATATTTTGCTTTTAGAGTTCCATTGTTGCACAAAAAATAAATCTGAAGGCCACCTGGTGCCTTCTGCTGCTACTTCCCTGTTTTCTTGGCAAGCAATAGGTGGTGTCTTAGTATGGTGAAGGCAAATTTTCCCTCTGCGGTGCAATCACAAGTATTCCCACATATCTGTGTTTCATGTTTAAACTACTCTATGGATACTTCCTAGTGGGGGTGCCTAAATTTTAATTTTTTCCTAAAATTCACAAAATGCACACAGAGATATCTCCAGCAAGTAGAAGCATCCTTGCCTCCTGAGCCTGATTTCTTAACTGTTTAAATAACTGAAATTTCAGTCTGTCTTTAGTTTGCCTTCAGATTGGTGCTCCATCAGCTAATGGACCATCCAGCAGAGCAGTGGGGAATCGGTGCCATAATCCGCAGTCTTTCAGCTGATCTTGAAATGCTAATGCAAGAGGAGTCATTACGATAGATGGGCCCATATAAATCACAGAGTACGGATCGTTGAACAGCTCCTCGGTAAAACAAATGGCCTACGGTCGGTTAATCATACAAAGAAATATTTCAGGGCTTTCCCCCAAGGCATTATTCACAGCTCCAAAATCCATTTACGGATTCCTAAACAGAACATCTGTTGAAACACAGAAAAATTAAAATTGCCAATTAATCAATATGTGGCTTGTTTCTTTTTTTTAAACTATCATACCTGAAAACTCCTTATGGAAAATCTGATCCTGGTTCACAGATCAAGTTTTAGGGGTAGCAATATCTACTCCTCCCCCCACCACAAGACACCTTTGTGACTGTTTCTGATCTCTGCATGCTGGTGTCTATGGCATCTCTTTGGACCTGATGTATGCGTCAACTCGATTGTCAGCAGCACCGCAGCCTCATAAATCCATTATCTTTTGAAATACCTCGACAGACTGGGATTCAGTTTGTGGCAGAAAGGGAAGAGGTGTGGATATTGAAAGAGCAAAATGGCACCCTGGATGCTTTAGACTAGGGGTGTCCAACTGCTGTGTGTGTGAGGGGCCACTCATGGGGCCAGTTAGCAATTTTCAGAAAGACGGAGCATATTAGAAATGTATCCTATCAATTAAAGCAAAAAAAAAAAAAAAAGTATCATACAGGAATCTTAAAATGATCGGATTTTAGAAAACATTAACATGTGAAAAATGTGCATAACTAACGTACGATGAAAAGGCAAAATGGTTAAAGAAACAGAGTTCTGTGGCAACTGGAAAGAGCGGACTGGGAGGGTAATTTTATAACAGCCCGTGTGTAGTGAAGTGCACACGCAGACTTTTCAGCCCCAGCTTTCAAAGCAACCTTACACGCCTAAGACCTCTTTGAAAACGTTGTACACGTAAGCCTTCAGGGCACGCATTTGCGCTCGCTTGGGAGCGGATGTAAATGTACAGGTGCAGGTTTACACCCATAGGCCTGAATTTTAAACACGAGTATCTGGGCCGAGGTGGAGCAACTCGTATTTTAAAATGGCCCAATTATGCATGCATATGTGCGAGCGTGAGCAACCCAACGCCTGGGGAAAAGGGGCGGAGTTGGGGCGAGTTGGGGCATTTTGTGCATTTACGCACGTAAATACAGATTTTAAATCCCACGCCCATGGCGTGCATTGAGCTGTTACCGCTCGCTTACTTCTGCTCTTGATGAGCTGTAAATCTGAAGAAAACTCATTTTAAGTCTAACACGATTGGGTGAGGGAGGGGTCTGAGTAAACTGAGGGGGGTGCAGGCTGAAGAACCAGAGAGGTCCGGATGATCTAGAGATTGACCAATTACTACACCAGTTGGCCCAGTCTAGCTGGCTATTTCCTTCACAACGTGCATATTTTAAAATCAGCTTAGCAGCTTGGGATATTTCACATATCTAAATCTCTCGCATCTTTAGCACCCACTGTTATTTTTTATTCCTTCCTAAGTAAATGGCAGACCAATCTGCCGAATGTTTTTAGACGGGCTACAATTCTCCACAGTCTTTGCGCGAATCCCTGAGTTGTCGTAGGATGTGAATCTCAGGGAACTGCAATACAAATTTTTGCGCAGGGCTCGCTTAACTCCAACTTGGGTTTACAGGGTGGGCTGTCTGGGAACAGAGCTCTGTACAAAATGTCAACAGGCTAGGGGCACGCTGGGCCTCGGCTTTTGGCTCTGTCCGGTCATAAAACGTTCCTAGGATAAAATCTGCAATATTTCACTTCCTTGTCGGAGCAGCCAGTGACGTTTGCACCAGACGGGCTTCTAACTGATATAGTTGTGCCCTTTAAAGTGTGAGGGGGAAGGGGTCTACTCTTTTTTTTTTTTGCTTAGAAAAGGCTGCTTGATGGAGAGGGGGGAAAAGTCAATTCTTGCTGTATGGTGTGATCAATCTCTGCCTTCCTTTTGGCTGTGGAGAAATAAGCTGCATGGTTTAATGCAAAATGCAGCCCGATCCTTTAAAAGTAAACTTGAATTCATCGGGATAGGGGTCCCGTATTTACAACAGCTCTCACCTAGAGCTAGAAGTGAAGTGATTAATTATCCGTGAGGACTGCCTCAGCCCTGGATGCTCTGGAAGCATGCCCCCGAGACCTGCCTGTGGTATCGGAAAGTGATTTTATAGGCCTTTTCCTCCTTGCATAGGATATGCTCTTCATAAAAAAGGGAGGGAAGGATGGGGGGGTTAATGTATGACCCTGGCTACATGGGATCTTAGGGGACTGTAGCTATCCTCTTACGGTGCGGTCAGTGTTTCTAGGGGCAGCTCTCTGTTTTAAATCTCTATCCGCATATTGGGGTTCGAGGTAGTGCAGAGGGTTGACGATGAAATTTGTCATAACAAAATACATGGTTTTTCGTGACTGTTACCTGGATGTTGCTGGATATGCATCAGTCTGTCTGTCCAGCTTTGAATAAACAGTTTGAAGCATAAAACCAGCTTAGCTGTGCACGTTTAAAGCCGACAAATCCCTAAGGGAGATACACAGATAACGTTTGCTCGTGTAACCGCTCAAACCTAGGAGCACACATACGCGTGCTTGGCGTATTTTTAAGTCCTACGTGAGCATTTGCGCGGACGATTAGAAATCCCTGCATTTGTGCGCGCGTCACTCGTTTTAAAGTTACCGTCGTTCTTTGGAAAATCAAAAGTTTGCGAGTTAGCGATTTCCCCTCCCCGTTTCTGCCCACGGGAATTCCTTTCTAGTAAGTGAAAAAAAAGTAGGTGTGACCTCGCTGTTGTACAAAGCTTTACACCAGTGGTTCTCAACCTTTCTAATGCCGTGACCCCGCAATATAGTTCCTCATGTTGCGGTGACCCCTCGCCCCGCCCTCGCCCCGTGAGGGTGGGGTGAGGGCGGGGCTTTGGTCATATGGGGGCGGGGTTATGGATGGGGTTGGATTTTAGTGCACACTTATCATTTAATTATGACATTTATAATGTGAATGTAACTCAACTCACCATAGGTTCTCACATGCATGGCACACTGACCCATGATCGTCACGGGGCTAGATGTAAAAGTACAGTTTGTATCCACAGGAACCCCCCTGACCCACAATAATGGATGTAAAGCAGAATTATGACATTCCCCATACAACTCACCCTACAAAAAAGATATTCTGGTTCTAGTGACATCTCAGTAACAGCAACTCAAACTCCTTCTATTTCCAGGCTCAATAGCCCTACTTATGAAAAGACAGCAGTTTACCACCAATGCATGTCCTCTGAGAAAACACAACAAATAAGACCGATACAAACGCTTACATGCTAGCAAAATATCTCATCTCGGTAACAGACACAGAACCGACCTAACATACTCTCAGGATCTGTAGTAATGCACATAAACTAATCCGCACACAGTTACACCTGTATTATGGAATACACTCAAACAGGAGCAACCCTATCTATGAAAAGGCAACACTACAAATATTAAATCAGGTCCTAAAAACCAATACACCTCTTATTAGGAAAACAGAACTAGCAAGCAGCTATAGATCCCCACACAGAAATAATTGTAAAACTATACTAATAAGCAGAATAAATGTTTCAAAACAGCTATGAACATCCAACAATTAAAAACTCATAAAAACTATTAAACATTCTCCAAACACCAATAAAATATTTCAAAAAAGCAGACATCACACAATTAAAATGGCAGTCAAGAAAAATAAACTTAAAAAGCCACCTTTACTTACCCCCTCCAGCAGCTCTCCTACTCCCCTTCCCTGCAGGCCGTGGCACTCACCAGAAGCAGCAGTAGAAGCTAAGCTCTATACTTATGGTCCTCTTCCTTAGTGCCCATGTCTCTCACACACACACACACCATACCAGTCATGCCCCCATGACCAGTTTCTGTCTCTCACACACCAATCATCTCCCAAACAGTCTTTGGCATACACACACCAGTCACCTTCCTGAACAGTTTCTCTTATGCCATACACACACACACACACAGGCTTCCCACTCCCGTGTTCTACTTACATATATGGGCTTCTCACTCTCATAATCACTTTCTCTGTCTCTCTCTCTCACACACACACACACACTCACTCACCAGTCTCTCACTCCCATGCTTGTTCTCTCCACATGCACAGGCTTCTCATTCTCATAATCACTTTCTCTCTGTTACACACACACCAGTCTCTCTCATTTCCATGCTCACTCTCCACGTGCACAGGCTTCTCATTCCCTGAATCACATTCTCTCATATTCACACACACACACCAGTCTTTTTCTCTCACACGCACCATCACCTTGCCAAGCAGTCTCTCTCTCTCATGCATGCACACTCACCCAGGTTTCTCACTCCCATGCTTTCTTTCACCCCCACAACACCAGGCTTCTTATGCCCATGCTTTCTCATATACCCAGACTTCTCACTTCCATGCTTTTTCTCTCTCTCACACACACACATCAGTCACCTCCCTGACTAATGTCTCACACTCTCACATACACATCAGTCATCTCCCTGAGCAATCACTTTCATTGTCTCTCACATACACACACACATCAGCTCTCTGACCAGTCAATCACACACAGGCTGGCTGGCTGCTTCTCTCTCTTTCTCTCACTCACTTCCTCTTCTCCCCCGAGCACAAATGGGAGCTGCAGCAGCCTCCGCTGGCCAAGAAAGAAGAATCCCATCGGCCGCGGGAGGCTCATGCTGCTGTCTCCTTTCTCCATTACCGGCTACTTCTATTGCTCGAGGACCGATGCTGCAGCCGCCGCTGCTGCTGCTACTTTTTCGCGCGGCGCGGCTCTCTCTCCTTCCCGCGCACCGCGATTCACTTCCTGTTCCGGGTCACGGGAGGGGGGGGGGGCAGGCGCAGGAAGAAGAAAAGGCCCAGCCACAGGTGCACAGCTTCTTCTAGCGCCGCTGCCGTTCCCGCTGGGCTTGAACGTGCTGACAGCCCGGCGGCAGAGAGACCGGGAGCGCGCGACACACCTGCCGGTGCTTGGCGGCGCCGCGGACCGGCAAAAAACTCCCACGGCCCGGTCCCGGTCCGCGGACCGGTGGTTGGGGACCCCTGCTTTAGGCGACCCCTGTGTTTTGGGCGTTTGACCCCCGCTGGGGTCGCGACCCACAGGTTGAGAACCGCTGCTTTACACATACACCCCAGTGGGCTATTTTCAAAAGCCAATTTAAGTGCATAAAATCAGGTTTTATGCATGGAGATCCTTCTGAAAATTCAGCCCTTTATGAGAAGAGATGTTTCTTACTGCGGCTGATGGAGTCCCGGGACCGCCGCTTCTGTCTTCCTGCTTTTGCTGTGCTTCAGAATGTATTTTTTTAAAATGCATCAATTAAAGTAACTTTTTTCTTTTCATACAATACATGCTCTCAAGTTTCCGCACAATTCTAGACCTGTTTAGTTGCTTTATTTATTTTTCCCGCTTTTGAAATATTTATTCTTTCTGTTAGTATAGTTTTATTATTATGATTTATGTGCAGGGAACTTCATTTTCAGTTTTTATTGTTCTTTATTTTTCCCCAGGAATTTATCAGGTTTATTAGGATAAGAACAAAAACAGCAGAAAATCAGAATAAATGGCTCATTATTTTTCTGGGTAAATTATTGGAGTTTATTTTGGTGGACAGAACCTAGGACAATAAAACATCCGATTCTCCCACCCACTCAGCAGCATCCCCATCTCTACCTCCAATTCCCTACTTAACATTCCCCTCTCTCTCTCTCCTCCCACTCCACTGAGAATCTCCCTCCCTCTACACACACACACACACACTTACATTTACACACACTTATATTTACACACACACACACACTTACACACACACACTTACATTTACACACACACACACTTACACACACACTTACACACACACACTTACACACACACACTTACATTTACACACACTTATATTTACACACACACACACACTTACACACACACTTACATTTACACACTCTTACACACACACACACTTACACACACACACTTACACACACACACTTACACACACACACCCACTTACATTTACACACACACACTTACACACACACACACTAACAGTATTCATCCTTACTAGTGGTGGCTCCAGGTTTCTTTCTCCTTGGCCAGCAGCTTACTGAGGTTCCCCTCACTCTGCAGCATTTCTGCTTTTATGCAGGGCCAGGGAGTCTGCTGGAAAGTGCTCCTGGTGGACAGGGCCTGCTTGAAATGCATTCACGGCACCTGAAGGCAGACACTTTGGCTGATTGGGAGTGAGGAGGGGGGGGGGGGACTTGAAACACATCAAGTGCTTTGGCCCACTCTGGCTTCCAGCAATGCCTGGAGGCCCAGAAATGCTGCATCTGCAGCTCTGGAGCATATTTTTAAGCAGCCTAAAATTTGGGTGAATATTGGTTTAAACTGAATGTCACCTTTGGGGAAAAATCTGGGAATTTATGGGTGAAAATCAGTTAAAATTGAAAACTAAGGACACTATTGATGTTATATTTCTTGATTTTATTATTGTTTTATGAGGAATGGGAGTGTTTCTGTTTTTCCATTGTTGCACTGCATACAGAGTCTGGTTTCTTGCTGTTTCTAGTTTTTGTCTGCACATTTCTATTCATACTTTACAGTGTCTTTATTCTGTATTTGTTGAGGCTCTGTCAGTGTTCTGCATGTGTGACTGAGGTGAGCTGTACTGCTGGCATTTAGTTTTTGTGTAGGGATCTATAGCAGCCTGACTTGTTTTGTTTTCTTAATAAGAGGCTTTTTGGTGCTTTAGGGCCTGGTGTAATATCAGCAGTATTGCCTTTTCATGGGTAGGATTTTACTATTTGAATGTTTTGGTATGGAAGGTTTACTATATTGTAATTGTAATTCAGTTTATTCTTGGTTATCTGAGGGCCAAGCTACATTGAACCATACAGGTTCCAAGTGATTGATTGATTTATTTTTTTTACAGGGTTTTCTGGCTGGCACCACAGAAGTACAGATAAAAATAATATACATGTTGTCATATTTTTATCTTGGAAGACTAAGATTTTACATGAAAAAGGACCTTCAGTTATTTTCAATACATACTATTTAAATCATTTGTGGGGAGGGGACACATGGCTCTAAGGTTTGCCGAGGACACCTAATACCCATGCACCAAGCTACAGAGTGCGCCACAAACAGACCCCCCCCCCCCCCCCCCCCACCTTCACCTATCTCCCTCTCCTCCAGGTAGCAAATGCTGGTGAAGCATGGGAGGCAGATTGTAAGTTACTGGGAGTGCGGCAGGGTTGCCAGCTCTCTAGAAATATCACTGACCCTCTTATCAGCCACTCCTCTGGAAACTCTGACTCCTGCTTTCCCCCTGGGCCAGACCCTAAGGAGAACCCTCCTTGGCGGCCTTGATGATTTGACCTATGCCATGCCTTTGGTGGGGGTGGGGTGATAGGGAAGCGCTCTCTCATCCCTCGCCTCAGGCAGCAGATTGCCTTGAGCCGCCCCTGCTGGTGAATGATTAAAGAGAGCCTATACTTAGCTGAGAGGAAAGGCATTGCTAGTGAACGTCTACACAGTATGCTAAAGCAAGGGAAGCAGCAGACTAGTCTCTTATTAATAATGCCCTGGGACGTTCCAACACAGGAGGCAAATCTTGTAGATAATTCCAAGGACATTCATAAGACAAACAGTAATGGCGCGTGCGAAGAGGCAGGCCCAATCATTCTCACAGTTGTTTCCAGCTGAAGCGTAACTGAAGAGAAACCTGATTTAGAAGTTAATATCAAATAGGAAATATCCTGTTCCCATATAAAAAAATCGGCCTATGCACGCTAAGTAGTTTATTCTTTAACAAATAAACATGGCAAGGGTGCTTTGCTTTTGAATTGCTTTAGCAAAATTGAGTTTACTGGCCTGAGCTTTCCTGTTTAATGGAAAGTATCCCACCACCTACTATTCTGATTGGCTGTTGATGTTTTAAATAAGTTGCTCTTCCCGTCACCAACCACCAGCACTTTTGCAGGGCAAATTATGCATATGCTAATGAAGTGTGAAAAAATCAGTTGGATAACAATTCTCTGTAATCACTGGGCGAGTCCCTGGAGAATTCCTTTTCCTATAGATATGATTTGCGGCCCATTCCTTAGTCCTGCTCCCTCAGTCTGCTTTTCCAGGGAATGAGGATAATTAGCCTTCTCGCTTTTTTATCTTTTGTGTGGGGAGTGGAGCCGTGCTCTCCGGCTCGGCCTTACGGTGATCAGGTGCGGCCCCAGAGGACTCCTGCAAAGGTCCATTCTGTTGCCCTTCAGAGGCCTAGGGGCCGGTGAGAAGAAGGCACACGGCCTCCGGTTGTGCTGAAAGCTGCTCCTTACCTTTCCAAATTTGTAGGCTATAAATTATAGCAGGCCCTACTTTAATCGTTTGGCAACCATGCTATTAAATGTAACAGCCTAACCAGTTTTATTTTTATTATTTGTATTTTCCACTTCAATACTACTGAATATTTAATTGTGCATTAATGACTGTAGTTTATTCGGGAAGGCTCCTGTCACTTCAACACCAAGGAATGCTACTTTAGTCTCTGCAATATTGTATTTTAGGAGTTATTGCAGCAGACAATCATTTTAATAAGCTCGAAAAAGCTGAAGGAAGCCGCCAGAATCTTCATAAGAATGGTGGCTCCTGCTGTCTAGAGACAGTAGCTTGGTCTGAGCTCTGGGTATTTTTTGGCAGGTCGGTATTTATGGGTGCTGGTGCCACTGGAGGGGATGTGGTAAGGATAAGGGAGGGGGGGCAGTGAGGGAAGAGGGAGGGATGTGATGGATTTAAAAAAATAAAAAATTTCAGCACGAATCTCTTCAGCACGAGGTGGGGGGAAGCATACAGGGTCGTCCGGTGAACGAAATGAAAGAAAACCAAACAAAATTTTATTGCCGTTTCTGATTTAATTTTAAACAAAAAAACATCCCGGTAGTTTATTTTTAAAGTCCTATCTTATTAGTAGTCTTGTGAAATTTTCTTTCCAGTTTACCTGGTGCAGTGTGCAAGAACCATTACTGGTCCTGGAAAGAAAACGAAAGGGAAACGAATGGCATTTATTTCTTTTGTTTAGTGCCGGCTCCATGCCTGTGCTGCAAAATTTTTAAAATGCCCTTCTGGGTTTCCCCAGCTGAAAGGTCCCGGAGAAGAGGCTCCAGAAGAACTGTAACCAGTTTGCTTGATTGTCAGATCTGAACCTGAATAGATTCTAGGGGCAGTTCTGAACAACGTACTTTGGTTGCCCAAGGTTGGTGCGGACCGCAAAAGAGGCAATTAGCATGCATACATTTGAGGATCGAATGTACATGCACCATTGTTTGTTCTTACCCCACTCCTCCCCCAACCTAAACACGCTGCCAGCAAGGCCTCTTTTTAACCCTGTTACAAATGCATGTGATATGCAAGCTGTTAGGTACTCTCGGCTTTCATACATTTTAGCTGGGTAAATCACGGTTTATCCCGGTAATTGACTTTGGGAAATGTCCGCCCCATGACTACATTACAGATGAGTGAGTTGGCAGTGGCTATAGCATGATGGGGGGAGGAGAGAGAGGGAGGGCCCTTGTCTACCACAGATTTCATCTGAAGTTTCCTGGGTTATAAGGTTGACCTAACTCGGAAATGTCATCAAAGTTTGTGAAATTTTGGAGGAGACAAGAAGGCGGCAAGGTAAAGGAAGACCAAATGAAGGAGAGGAGGAGAGATAGAGACCAGAAGAGAGAGATACTGAGAAGAAAGACCATGGGAAAGATGTTGGATAGCTGCAGGGATTTTTTTTCATGGGGTACTTGCTAGTACCGGTACGCTTTTCCTCCACTGGCTTGATTTACCCTGTGTTTCCTCCCTTTTAGAGCACTGGTAGATGATTGGGTCAACATAGTGGAAGGGGTATAGTCTATAAGTCAGAATTCATGATACATAGTCTGGTTCCAACAGGCTGGGCGAAGACATGCTGAGGTCCTAAACTGTCAAGCTTAAGAGGCCCCATCGCGTTACCAAAAAAACTGTAAAACTTTAAATTTTAGTAATTTTTTTTTTAATGTTTAGTCTCCTCATAATCTGAGGCATAGAGGTAGCTTGTGCCAAAATCCATCACTGGGCTGCAATCCCTCATGCTCTCACTCTCTCTTTCCACCTTGAATAAGTCACTTTACCATTTTATGCCTTAGCTTTTTTTTCCTAATAATTAGAATTTCAGGATGAAAGAGTCAAGTGTTGCAATATAATACAACAGATGCCACTGCTGTGAGCAGAAATTATTCCTAATTAGAGGTCTGTGTGCATTCTCTATAGTTTCTTATTATTTCCAATGTTCAGTTATTCTGCTTACGTCTAGAAGGGCAATAACAATGATAAGCAGTAATAGGTCATGCAGGGTACTTAAAGCGATATCAAGCCTGTGCTGTCCCGGGTTATTGGGGATGGTGCAGAATGGTTCCCTAGAGGACTGGGGTGATCAGTTGGTTGAAATGCGATGGTCAGCTCATGGGACTGTAATTCATCGGATACAGTAGGTACTGCTGGGTTAAGTGTTGGGTGTATTTAATCATTTGAAAGATGAAAGTATATGTTTTGAAAATTACCCCTTAAGTGCTATTGGCATTTTGAATAGTTTTAGTTCAGAGCACTGCTAATATTGATTCACCATTACCATTCTTATACTCTGACATTCTCCTGCTGGATGAACGATTTCCAGAGTTAGGGGCATCTATCAATAAATTGATGTCTGCATCCATGAGTGGTATGTTCTGTTCCTTCTCTCCAAGAACCATTGTTTAACATTTACTTATTTATCTATCTCTCCAGTTTCTTGACATCTTCCATAGGTCTATAAGCCAGTGTATGAATGATTTTAAATAAATACATTTAAAGAAAATATTTGCCGATATAGGAGAGAAACCTACGCAGCTTTCTAACAGGCCTGTCTCATTCATGGTCCAGAGTGAACAGTGAGGGTGGCACCCGCCCTGAGAGAACCATAAACCAGTGGAACCGTCGGCCTTCCCAAACACAGACAGAGCATCAAAATTGCAACGTTTCATCTTCTGAACCGGGGGCTGGAAGTCTATTTATTTATATTTTTAAATGTACTATATTAGAAACTGAGTGATGCCGCAAAATACAAGGTTTTTTTTCTTCCAACGAAGCTTTGTCCTAAAGGAGCTCATTATAAAGAAGACTCATGCAGATAGTTTGCCCAGTGGAAAGAAAATAAGTAATTTCCTTAGTCTTAGCTGCTCACTGAAATACTGCAGCTTGCCTTTGTCTCAGATCTAAACTGGGGTGGCCAAGGGACTCCATGAACACCAGGCTATTTTGAACCATTGCCTCCCCGCCCACACACACACACACACACACACACACACACACACACATACACACACACACATACACACACACACATACACACACACACACACACACACACACACACACATACACACACACACACATACACACACACACACACACATACACACACACATACACACACACACACATACACACACACACACATACATACACACATACACACACACACACACACACACACACACATACAATCAGAGAATTCTAGGGTTTGTGATGCTAGTCTATTGACAGAGAATCTGGATTATACATCCCTGCAGGGCAGACTGGAGATAAGGCACCTAGAAGTATCCAATAGTGTTCTGGTCGTCTAAACACGTTCACTCAGTGCACTGATATTCTGGTTATGTTTCTTTCTTGGTTTCTCAGCTTGAAGAGATTTTCTTACCTCTTTTTTTTTTTTTAATCTTTTGTTTGCAACAGCCTGACAAATGCTGCACCAGAACACCAGAAGGCAGTAGCTTGTTCCAAATGTTTACACTATGAGAAAACACACTCCTGCTTTCACTTTCATGGATTCTCGGCTGACTTCCTATTGCATGATCTGAAACCTAGGTCTGGTGAACAGGAAGGCATGCAACCGGCGCTTATAGAAACCCTGACAGCTTGGATCATGGTGTTATGATCTAAAGAGCATCTATTTAATGCCTGTCTTCACTCTGATAAACCCACCCATTATTACTGCAGTATGCTTTCCTTGGGTCTGGCTCATGCTGCTGGCACTCAAGCATGCCAATCGGAAGATAAAATGTAATTAATAATTTCCCTAGAGGCCAGATATATTACAAGTATGTTCTCTGCTGTTTCCTATGACGACCCAATAACTAATAAGCAGCTTAGACCTTGACTGGTCATAGTCTCATTCCAAGCTTTAATATATTTCATGGGCTGCAGAAGTCATAATTAGCTGGTTTGCAGTGAATTCTAACCTAAATCTGCCAGTGAAAACATTAAATTTTTATATAAAGACAAAATGTACCAAGTAATTTCCCATGGGTTTGTGCCCCATCATATAAAGGGCATATCAAGAACTTTTCTGTCCTGCTCATTCTAGAAATAACTGAGCCTTAAGACAATGATAAAGCTCAGGAAGAGGCACTGATACTAAAATGGGTCCATGCAGGGCCTGGATAAAACTACAGAGCAATGGTGTTGTTTGTTTGAACACAACAAGGTTAGGAGAAGGCAGAAGAAAGAGCTGGGCAAGTGAACTCTGAATCCGCTTCAATACCTGGAGGATGATATCACGATGCCGAACTTGTCACTCATTTTGTCTGCAGTTTGTTTCTCTGGGTCACTGCCCCTCAGCAAATGCCACAGAACCTGGAAAGTTCTCACCAGCTGAAATATATCTGAATAGCAAAGATGGGACCAATGTGCACCTAACGGGGAGGATAGCAACACCCATGCCAGGCTAACAGGTGGCGTCAGCAAGATGCTGGGAGAAGAATGGTAAATGGTGGCATGCATCAGCAGACTGGATGCATATTTAAAGACAATTAAAAATTCAGTTGAATTGTGTTAACATTAAAAAAAAAAAAAGGGCCACTATTCTTTGCCATGGGTTCTCATGTCCTGCAGCTTTTATTTGGATTCTCTTTCTAAACAAGAATGTGAAAAGACGAATTGAAAAGTGCCATCTGGATGCTGCACCTTCTGGAAGATTCACTGGGGGAGGTAGATTCCTTTCAGCAGCGGAAAGGGAGGCGAATGGCAATGATGAACAGCCACCAAAAGTGGAGTCTTCCAATGATATCGCCTACCAAATGGTGAACCTCAGAAGGGCGCTGGAGCTGAAAAAGGTTCAGTGTCTCCGTCGTAGCTGAGCGCTGATTACTACTGCTCCAAACGAACCCACCACTCCGGTCCGACAGCCATCACTGTAGCAGGTTTTATAATTCCCCCAAAGCCCAGTTTCCGATGGCATGTATCCATGCAATTTGGCCATTCTAAATATTGCCCCTTCCTCTCAGCTAAACGTATGCACAGATGACAGATTCAAAGAAAACACTAGCACTGTTAGTGTGGGCACTTAGTGGCTGCTGATTTCCAAAGAAAAACAGCCGCAGTGTGTGCAGTGGTTAGAGGCTGCAAACCATGTAAGCCAGGGTTCAAACCTCACTGCTGCATCTTGTGGTCTTGGACAAGTCCCTTCAGCCTCCCGTGCTGTGTCAATGGGGAAAAATGCTTTGTAAATGTGAGCTCTCTGGGGACAGAGAAATACCTACAGTACTTGAATGTAACCTGCTTTGAAGGGCCTGAGAAAGTGGAGAATAATTAAATAAGACATGAAATTTTCAGGATATGTTGTGCGGAGGGGAGAACAGGAGGAGTCTACCCAGGGCGGGTTTTATTTTTTGATCCATGCATCAGCGCGCGCTCCACAGAGGTGCGCATGTGTGTCTTGGAAAATAGACTCCATTAACTCTCGGTGGAATTTGTTTTTCTACTTCCTTTATCCCTCTGTCGCTGGTTATCAGAGGCTTCGTTCACGTGCACAAAACAGTCTTCTTTCCAGTTAACTATGGGCCTCATCATCAAGTTTCTCAATGAATGGAAATGAAGAAAAGGGGTAACTTAAGTGGGGGAAAACTGCATGGAGTGGCAGTTACTACCCTAAAAAAAATAAAACGTGCGGGGAAGATTGGATGGGCCATTTGGGTCTTTTTCTGCTGACCCTTGTGTCAGATTCCAGCGTTGATAACATCAACATTCCGTACTGTGTCACGGAAACCCTTCCGTTCTCACGTGTAGCAGATTGTTGCATGACATAAGGAACGAGGCAGCTGAGCAGCCAGGAGGCATGCAGAAGTCTTCCCAATGAGCACTGGTACTGTCAGGGTCAGGTTACAACATCAGAAATTAATGATGTCCTTCAAATAAGGAAAGGAGAACAGTTTTTCCTGAAATCAGAAATTCCTCAAAACTTGCTCTATGATCTCTCATCTCTGTTCTGTTTTGGTTCTAATTAAAAGAGAAACAACTCTGTGCATTGGGGATATTTGAATGTCACCCGTTGATCGCTGTTGCTCAATGGATGTGATTTTGAGTTACCAGATAAGAAATGTTGCTGTGCCATTCTGTATGCTTTGATTTTGCTCATCAGATAATCAAACTGTTGCCAGAGGATGAAGATGCCAGCTCCCATTAGACAGATGTGGTAGGGCTTTGTTGGATCTTGTAACATTTAGGGCCTGATTCATCAAGATCTTTTCCCATAGACACAGAATGGAAGAAAATCCTTAGCAAATCGGGTCCTTTAATATTAAAAAGTGACCCAAAGGTCAACCTTCTTTTACTCTGGATTCCTATGCTACAAAGCTCAGCTGGTCATTAGACGTCTTCTGTTGAATGTAATATTTAGAGCTTTGACTTCATGGTAATGGAGGTTATCCTACCAGCCTACTGTCTTGATAATGACTTTCTCAGCTGGAGTTGTGAAAAGGTTTTAGAAGAGATTTTAGAGTGCCGATGGCAATGTGCATGTCAAGATAACTCCCTCCCACTCAGAGAATGCGGCCTTCTTCAATTTGTTCATGTCTCATCTCCTTCCCTCGTTAAAGATCAGCACACACCAGGCAGGGATAAATCAAAGCCCGGCACAGGACTCAATCGACAATAAAAGTCACTCAAGGAGACCTGACTTTCTCTGGATTCTTCACATCTACTGAGCCCAGATGATAAAGAGTTATTGGGAAGTACGATATGTGAACCAGGAAGTCAATTAAGAAAGTTCAAATGAAAAAGAATTCAGGATAAAGGAACAATTAAAAAATAAACTGCCCACATTAATTTTCTCTACTTTTTATGTTAGGCAGTTTCATTGGTATATTCCATGACTTTATGGCAGTGGCTGTAATTTTTTTTTTCTCGGTACACACTGACCATGTTGAGGCAGAAATTCAACACTAAAGAATGACCACTGGCTCCTGAGTTATTCGGTATCACCTAAGATTGTGTGCTAAAGGGAAAAAAATACAAGTGAGAACTGAGAATTATTAGTTGTTCCATCCGTTATCTTATTAACAGGCAAAGTGAGCCTGGGTAAAGCATATGGCAGAGATTTCAGTTTTTCTACCAGTTTATTGTTAATATTTCAATAATCAATGTCCTAATACCTCACGGGTACCAATATTTTACAAAAATCTGAAATAAGATAGTTTTTTACCTTTTTTAGGAGATTCTGGAAAGCTCAAGCCATTTTCGTAAAAAAAAAAAAAAAAAAAAATGTATTCAATAGCTGTAAAATTATTTCTCTTCTGCCTATTCACTGTAAGATATCCTGTAAACCTGGCTGATGGGGGAGGGGGAGTGGTTCTGAACTTTTATATACACCATCCACACTGCTGCCTGAAAGACACAAAGTAATTAGAAATATCTCCATTACTTAGATTTTGTAAATCAGAGATATTATGCTGTGGCCAAAGTGAAATTCTCTCAAATTTTAGGTGTCCATTTTTAAAAATAACAGTTGTAGAAATTAGTGTCAACCCAGCTACAAATGCAGGAACAGAACATGTATTGTTTATGACAATAGAAGCTGGAGGGATGAAAGCAAGATGGTGATTATTTGGAAGGATAGTCCAGCGGTAACAGCATTTGTATATAGTCTTCAGAAGTTATCTGGCTATATGAAGATCTGGGCACTTATCCAGTTAAATTCCAGCTTGCTAATAAGTTAGCTGCTTAGAATTTAGTTCGCTAAGTTCGGGTTGTTCTGGGGAATAACAGGGAGGCATTGATTTAACCAGGTATGTTATCCAGCTAACTCTGATATTCAAAGTTAGGTGACTACGTCTGGTCAGGCCAGAGAGCTGCCCTAAAGTTAGCTGGATAAAGTTAGACGGCTAACTTTAAGATATTATGGCTGCATAATTGAATATATTGCCAAAGTTATCCAAATAAATTTTATCTAGCTAACGTTTTGTTATCCAGACAGTGACTGAATATGGACCCCCAAGTTTCTTACAAATGGAAAGTTCAAAAAAGGTACAAGCCTGTCCCAAAACTTGGGTTATAGTACATGCAAATTCAATAGCAATCTAATTCAGTTCAGTTTAATGTATTTTGGGGTCTGATCTCAAGTAATTCACATCAGAAACCTGCAACACATGTCACTTCTTCATGGATCACAGCATACAGGCTACAGAGAGGTTCAGAAGCCCTCAAGTTGCTGCAAATAAGGAAATGTTCTCAGAGGTCCCAGAGGCCAATCCAATTCCTTGAGGGTATGTTCAGTACAAGGTTGCTCTACATGCTAGAGCCCTCTGGGCACCAGCCTCTAATTCTACAGGCCCCTGGGTTGGGGCCATCCCTGACAGTCCTGCTGCTCTACCAAAAAATGACCCAAAGCTTAATAAGGGATATTAAATGTGTATCAGAGACAGAGTATTTCTAATTACTATGTTTATAGTTCAAAAGGATGAATCTGTACATTTAAACTGTAAGAACGGGATTAGCATGCTTGCTTATCGCAGAAGTGCTGTGGGATCTTTAATGTTCCAGGAGTAGACGGGACCTTGGTTTTGCTGCTCCTTACTTTAAGTTGAGGCATTGGTTTTGCATTGATTCAAAGTAGTAACACCTTCTGAGCCAGCAAGACTGCTGCCTGCAGCATACAAGGTTACCTTTCCTAGTCAAGCTCAGTCCTGCTCATCTTCTGAAACCTCAACAAACTGGAGCACGATGGTGGTCATGCTTCTGGTGCCAGCTGTTGATGGAAAGTCTATAGAGATAGCACAAACAGCCACTGTTACGTTGAAGGTGAAGGACTTTTAGAGGAAGGCTTCTGCAGTGCTTGATCTAGCATCTGAGGCAGAGGAAACAAAACATCGGGCAGATGTCAATGGAAAACCATGAAACTCAGAGCTTTGTCCTTTGTAATATTCTGGAAATCGTTGACATCCAGAGGGTTTGCCATGGCGAGTGAAGGCCATTACTATCCAGTCGTGTGGAGTAGCTAGTGGGTTGGCACAGGAGCTTCCAGCAAATCCAGTGCATGGTTTTGGACTTATCCTTGCCACCAGGACTGGAGTAAGCTCCAGTTGGGTTGGAAGCCCAGGAGAAAGAAGAAAGCTGCCAGGACAAATTAGGTTATCCTTCCTTCATCTTAAAATTTGCCCCAAGATTCCTGAGAGAATGTCCAGTGTAATGCACCGGACTTTGCCACTGACCTAGAAGATTACAAGAATGCTTAAATGCTTATGTGTTGAAACTCATTCATCACGCTCAGTACCGGTACAGATATTTTGATATAACTCAAGAGTTATGATTAAGTGACCTGACAGTCTGGAAGTTGATGATAAATTATATTCATCTTCTAATAAAAGAAAACACATTTTTCTTCTGCAGATGAGAGAAGGTTTCTGTAAAGGATGCAGTCCAGTTGTATTCGTGTGGTTTATCATTTATTTTAAACGTGTTCCTTTTTCTGCTAGATTGGCAGAATAAGCAACAATGTTCTGTGATTTATTTTTTTTTTTATGCGGTGTCTCGGTGCAAAATTGTGCGTTAAAAAAAACCTCACCTCCTTATGTCAGAAGCTATTTCTTTTCCTGCGGGTCAGAGAAGTCCAACATTTCTTTTGGAGAGGATGGTCAGTGCCTAAGAAGCGATGTTTAAAAGATTCCTAAATTAGTTGAGGATGGAGGCTTTCATACTTTCAGAAACATGCAGACCATTTGGTGGAACTTTTATCCTCGAGATACCTGTTTTATGTTTAAACCTCCTTTACGAGCCACATTTACAGTAGAGTAGTTTATCCACTCAAGGCAGTGGTTGCAGACCTGTCTGAATTCTTATCAGTCCTAATTGTTACCAAAACGGTATCTCTGCTTTGGTGCCTGTGGCAAAAGAGCTTTAGGAAACAAGGCAGGGCATATTTGGTCATTTTTCTTGCACTCAAAGCAGAATGGGTGCATCCTAGTGCAGAAACTGTGCCTGTGCTGCTTTGGTTTCAGTGGATAAATGGAGTTCTTTGGCTTTCAGTGCTGTTAATCTGGTGCCTTTTTTACAAGCAGGAAATTCATTGGGGGGTGAAATTAAATTGAAATAGAACAAGTGGGGAGAGCATGCGGAGGTATGGATTCAGGAACGCTTTCCGACATAGTTTCGTAGGAGAGTGTAATGGGGGGTCTTCCTTTACATACTGGGGGGTGGGTGCAGCTTTTGGACTGGAACAGTCGTCAGCATTTTACAGCCTCTAACTGCTTCCCATAGGAAGCAATTTTTGGGAGGAGGGGGGGGGTCACGCTCCGAAAATATTGTCCTAACATTTCCGATTGTCGAACTCATCCGAGAGAGTCCTGTTTTCTTCCCACCTGCCAGACTTGATGCGTTTTCCATCCTTTTGGAGAGCCGTTTTGCCCGTGGACAGGCGGGCTCCCAACATTACATATGCCGGGAAGCCCAAAAAAACCCCCCACCTTCTTGTGGTTCATTAAGGCGGCATTGCACGAAGCAAAATTATTACTATTTAAATCTGAAATTTAGAGCTTAACGCATAATCAGACAGCACAAATTATTGTACTGCCGCAACCACTAGTGCTTCTCCAGCAGCGTCCGTGTTAATGTGCTACTTAGAATGTAATGAGCAGAGTTGGACATAAAAAGATAGCCCTCGTTGTCTTCACTTGTAGGGGATGTGGGCTGCATAACGACTTTGCAGTTATAGTCCAATTAACCGATGCAGCTCGTGCACTAATAATGAGGCTTTGCCAGAGACAGGTTAATCCAGCACTTTGATTCCTGCATCGTGCATAACATACAAGGAGAGGATCACGTCCTGACTAACTGTTTTTTGTCCAAATTCTTTTAATGCAAGCATCGCCTGAGGAATTTTGGTGTTTAGCTTGAGGGATACATCTCAGACATGAGAGAGGAGCATACACCCTGTGCAAGTCCCTGTAAGAATCAACGTAATTAAATCCCTTCTGTCTTGAGGCTTTGGGCTTAATGAACTTCTGTCTCTATTACTGGGCAGTCTTTGTAGCCATCAGTTTAATGGTGCAACACTTCCTTCTCCCATCTATAATGATATATATTGTGTAAACCGAGTGTGGGAAGGCAATATCTACGCAGTTTCAGATGTCAGAGCTCTTAGATGCTCGGTAATTACTTCATTGGAGGATACATTATAATACTGAATATAAATTTAACAAGGCAGTTTTGATTAGCCTGCATTGCTTCATGGTCCGCAGGATTTCTCTGGCCACGGACCTTGTAAGCAATGTTTCAATTTCCCTTTAAAAATTTACTACAAGGTATTCCAAGTGCTGCACTTTGTACCTGCAAAATCTATGGGTGGCAAAGTAACACGTGTACATTTAAGAATCAAATGCATGAGCACTGTTTGCTTCCCCTCAACCTATCGCTTCCTCTGGGGACAGACGCCTTTTCACCAGGTGTTCACCTACACCTGGCCGAGTAGCTTGATTGCTCAGAAAATCGTCCTTAGTATGCACGGATAATGAAGGAGTATCTTTACAAGTTATGTACATTCAAGGCCCAGCTGCAGTACTGATTTTTGTTTAAGGGGGGAAACAAAAAAAAAGTCTTGGACTGATATAGCCCAGTCACATGACATGGATGAGAGATATTCAGATCATCAGTATAGGAAATTTGTATTTGGGGTAAATAATAGAAACTGGGGGCAATGATTAGGACTCCATAATCAACCACCTTCCCAGCTTGGCACATGCCTGACAGATTTTATGTATTCTATTGCCAGAATGTTTTCTCTGTAGAAAATGGGGGGGTATTTTTAAATTTAGCATGTATGCAACATTTCTTTCTGATATTTTCAAACAAAATTAGCTTACCTGCCTAACTATTTAGTATTTTTCCAGGTTTGCTTCTGCAAATGTTACCTCCGATTTGCTGTTCTTTAATGCATTTGTAGAAGATCAGGGGGCTTGCAGAGGTGTGACACCAAAGCTCAACCTCCTTATAAATAAGTACTTCTGCTCTATTGTTACCAAAGATGAATTTTTCTTATCACCACCTTGCAGATCCTAACAGCAGCATGACCCGTGACCTCCCATCTCAGACATCAAACGAGAGATTTATCATGCGGTGAAATAAACTCAATAATTTCTCTCTTAACAGAAAGAACAGCAGTGTTATACTGAACTACATATCCCATGTACCCAGGGCCCGTCTGACTCAAGTTAAAATTCACCGTTAGTCTCCTAATCTGTTTTGAAACAATTTGAGAGAGTCATGTAAAATAGCTTCAGATGCCCTTGAATGCTGTGTTATATCAGTCACTTTTCCCATCTACATAAGTTCACGAGTAAATAATTTGGGGTTTCTGAATGATACACCATTGAAGAATAAGAAAGAGCAAGGCATGGTGCTCATTATTTTATTGAAAAATAAATTCACAGTATAGATGGGTTTAGCATTTTCATAAGAGCTCCTCTTTTGAGACCCATCAGATATGATAGAGGTGTTTAAAATCATGAGAGGTCTAGAACGGGTAGATGTGAATCGGTTATTTACTCTTTCGGATAGTAGAAAGACTAGGGGACACTCCATGAAGTTTAGCATGGGGCACATTTAAAACTAATTCGAGAAAGTTCTTTTTTTACTCAACGCACAATTAAACTCTGGAATTGTTGCCAGAGGATGTGGTTCGTGCAGTTAGTATAGCTGTGTTTAAAAAAGGATTGGATAAGTTCTTGGAGGAGAGAAGTCCATTACCTGCTATTAAGTTCACTTAGAGAATAGCCACTGCCATTAGCAATGGTTACATGGAATAGACTAGTTTTTGGGTACTTGCAGGTTCTTATGGCCTGGATTGGCCACTGTTGGAAACAGGATGCTGGGCTTGATGGACCCTTGGTCTGACCCAGTGTGGCTTTTCTTATGTTCTTATGTTCTAGTATGAGGTAGATTTTTCCAAAAGCCGCTAAGCAACGTTAACCGATTAGCTTTGTGTGGCTATTCAATTGCAGCTGACCGGTTAAAGTTGCAGCTGACTTGTGCGGTTAGATTGGAGGGTAGCTGCCTGAGGAGCCATACTGCTGAATATCTCAGTAACCGGCTAAGGGCCAGATTCATTAGGCTCTTCTCCCGTTTTGTGTCTGAGAAAAACACTTCGTGAATCAGGTACTAAGTCTGAAAACTTCGCCCGGGTGTGCCCTGACCTGGGCTGAATCTGTGCACACAGCAATTTTGTGCAGGCAGATTTTAGCCAGAAGGTGCAGGATGGGGAGAAAAGTTAATCAGGTAGATTTATATGGTTAAAAAAAAAAACAATTTTAACTGCAAAAATATTTTGCATATTGAGTGGCTACACATTTGTAATTTGTCAGCATGCTCTGGTTCCTCTCTGGAAGATTATTCCAGGATATCTTTTGTAGGCTGTATACCAGCAAGTTAGGGATGTGTATTTGAAATGAAATGGGGAAATTTTAATGAAATGTCCTGCTTTGTTTCAATTCATTTTTAAAACAAAAGAAATTAAGAATTTTGTTCACATTCTTTTGTTTCGCTTTTGTAAACTTTTCACCATCACCTCCGCTGCCATAAAAAAAAAAATAAATAAAATAAACTCTTGAACCCTCTCCCCTAGATCACCCCCTGCCAAACCTTTTTTACCATATTTTCAGTTCTTCATGGGGCAGAAGTGATCCTGGACAATAAATATTACAGTTAATATTTGTAACCTGTAGTATACCTGGTGTGTGTGTTGGTTTGTTATATCTCAATAGATAGATGGCTATGGCCTGCATTAAGAACTTTCATATATTTACAGTAATTTGTCAGTATTACAGTTTTGT
This sequence comes from Rhinatrema bivittatum, assembly GCF_901001135.1. Lineage (NCBI taxonomy): Eukaryota > Metazoa > Chordata > Amphibia > Gymnophiona > Rhinatrematidae > Rhinatrema > Rhinatrema bivittatum. Next base: position 6,370 of record NW_021821113.1, on the reverse strand, counting down.
ATTTTGGAATTAACGTTGTTATTTGTTTGGGGACATAAAAACATAGAAATGATGTCAGAAGAGGACCAAATGATCCACCCAGTCTGCCCAGCAAGCTTATGCCAGTATGCTGCACTGTGCAGGTTTCCCGGAGCGTAAAAGTCGGGGCTCAGATGCTGTTTGAGCAATCAGAAGAGCGATTTCTGCACCTTAGCTCTACTAGTTTCACAGAAAACGTTGCCAGCGGGACTTGCTACCTGATCAGCCCTAATCATGGCGAAAGTTCATGCCAATTTATTTATTTATTTATTTAACGGTTTTATATACCGACATTCATCAATGATATCACATCAGTTCACAGCGAAACAAGAAACTAGTGCCTGTGGCGGCGCTTTACTTCGAACAAGTTTAACATAATACAATTAGAACATATTGAAACATAATAATTAGAGAGTAAGGAAAGGTAGGGGAAATAAAGCATTAATCTAAAATTAAAATAACATGAATACAAGAGGGTAAAAAGAGAAAAAAGGAGGAAAAGTGACAGAAGAATGAAATTAGATTAATAAATTAGTGTAGGCAAAGATTGCAGGTATATACAAAATGTACAATTATAGGGAATAACATGAAATATCAAATGTGAAGGGAAGGGGTGAGGAGAGGGGGGGAGAAGAAGGGGTAGGGAGGGGGTAGGGTAATACAGAAGGGAGTGAGAGGAGGAATGATGTATGCTTAGGGAGAAACCAGTTCGAGGGGGACTCATCCGCATTTAGTGAAAATCTGGGTCAAGGGGGACAGAGAAGGGAGGGCATAGATGAGAGAAATGAGAATTTAAGTGTATGCTTTGGTGAAGAGCCAGGTCTTAAGCTTGCGCTTGAAAGTTTTTGGGCATTCTTCTTGGCGAAGTTCAACTGGCATTGTATTCCAGAGAATGGGCCCTGCGATTGATAATGCACGTGCTCTCGTGGAGGTTAATTTGTAGAGTTTAGGTGAAGTGGTGGGTGGTGGCGAGATGAATGTGTGTCTAGTGGGTTTATTGGCTTGGTGAAATCGGAGGGAGTCATTGAACCAATTCATTTCGGGGTTGTACAAGGCCTTATGAACGAGTGAGAGAGCCTTATATTGTATACGGGAGGCTATGGGAAGCCAATGTAGATCTTTTAGTACCGGTGTGATGTGATCGTGTCTGTGTGTGTTGGTCAAAATCCGTGCTGTAGTATTTTGTAGTATTTGAAGGGGCTGGATGGCATTGTTGGGGAGTCAGAGGAGAAGGGAATTACAATAGTCTGTTTTGGCAAAGATAATAGTTTTTGGATCAGTTTTTGGATCAGTGCGGCCCGATCAGTCAACCAGACTGTTACCTTGTGACTTCTTAGACCTTCTTTGGACAAGAGATGGTTCGTTCTCATCAGATCTTGTGGTTAAAAAAAAAAAAGAAGAATGCAAATGGATGAAAAAAAAAAAATTCCTCCTCCGGGATTGCTTTTCCTACTCAGGTCGTGCTGTGCTCTAAATGAGTGCAGAGAAAAGCTGAGTCAGCCGAAGGCGGCTCCAGTTTCATGGGAAATCATCAGTGCATCAATCCTTGCGGCTGTCAGAGGCTTTGAAGGAACTTGCTGCACACCAGCCGAAGAGCAGGAGCTGCAAAAGAAATGGCCCTCGTCTTCATCGCCTGAGTAGGGAGCTGACTGCAGAAGATGACCACTGAGAGGGGTGGCACGTCGCGGGCTGGGAGCAGGAGCAGTGATGGATAGAAACCATGTCTGGTCCTTGCATACGAAAGCAATATCTGAGCAAGGGCTTGTGAGCACAAAGAATGGGACGGTGCAGCCGGCCTGTTTGCTATTGAGAGGTTCAACCTTCTGAGCAGAACAAGTGCCAGAAATTCCCCACTTATGCTTCTTTAAATATCTCGGTAGTTGTGGTCACTTTCTCCGTCTGGTGGCAGGTGCCTGACCACAGAAAGTACTGCATGGCATTTTCCAAAGCTTAATAACGTTTTTATCATTTACAAGTTAAAAATAACTTCAAGCCAAAAACAAAACGCCCTTTACAGTTTTAACTTCTTATTCCTCCAATATTGGTCCAAGTGCGCCCGCATCTCTCAGCGCCGGGACGTGACCTGCCACTGGCCTTGCGTGTCAGGCAGATCCCTGCAGCTCCGCAGGATGCACAGAGTCCACGTTTTAGTCACCAGTCCTCTTACTGACTGAACTGCTGGGGCAGTTCAGTCAGTAAGAGGAAGCTAATATCAACTCTCTTGTGTGCATTTTATGGTTTGTTTGGTTTTTTTGGTCTAATATTTGAGCACGGCTGGCATTTCTATACAGAACAGAAGCTTCGATGGCAATTTGCACTGTACCGCCCATGCACCCCTGTAAAATAAGAATTTACACACTGCAATGATGAACATGTTTTCTTATGCCAATTCAAATCCTTCAGCAGCACAACCCTGACTAATTGGTCTCTGGTTGAATGTTTATGCTATTTGAAATGTGAAAAAGTGGATGCCCTGCTGTTCAGCCCGTTATTTTTGGTTTTTTTACTCGCTAAGTGCACATCTGTGTCGCTCTTTTCCACGAACACGTGATATATATTATATATATATATATATAATATATATATATATGAGATGTTTCAATGTCAGTGTACTACGAGGCCTAACATCTTAGCAGATGTTGCTGCTTCCTAGCAGAAGTGATATTTCACTGAATCTTCCTATAAGTGTGATTGATCCTTGTACAAAGCGGGATAATGCGATCCACCAGGAAGCAGCTGTTCACTCTCTCTCCGAGTGAGAAGGATTATTCACAGCGGCACAGAGATACCAGCCCCCCCACACTTTAATTGTCTTGATGAACATGCTGTTCTGCTAGCACAGGTGTAACATATAATAGCTCTATATGATTTTCATAGCCCACCCAATTAAAATTGGTCATTAATCCAGGAACTAACGAGTTTCCCATCTTGCAAGAGATCTTCTTGGTTCCATAATGTTGGTTTTAATAGCATTCAAAATACCTGCAAAGGTATCTAAATCATTGTAACACGTTTTCTGCACCTGCCTTGGCCCCAGAACAATCTCCTCTGGAACTGAAAAAAAAACTTTTTTCTTCTCCTTAGGATGCACAAACCTTACAGAACCTTACGTCTCTGCACCTGGTTGTAAAAAAAAAAAAAAAAAAAAAACCAACCCCATTCCTTTTATAAAATTGGACTCTGTTTCTCATCAGGACCTGTTGATAGTGACACTTAGCAGGATAAGTTTTGACTTCTCTGGCTAAGTGGCGGTGTAGCAGGCCGTAACTGGGGCAGTTTAACTAGCCAGAACATTCATCCACCTAACTTTTGAGAGAGCCTGGTAGCTGCGCGCTGAATATCCCGGCGAAGTTAGCCAGGTAGTGGCTGAATATGGACTCTCGGTGGCTTGTGTCGTGTGAAGTAGTTTATACCCATGGGGGTAATTTTCGAAAGGCTTTACATGCATAAAAACTGATATTTACACATGCAAATGGGGTTTTCAATATTGCTGCAATATGTGCCATTGAATTGTCCATAGTGCACTTAACGCGAGAGATGGCTTTTGCACATAGCTAGGATAGTTATGTTACATTTACGTGTGCAAATCCTTTGAAAGTGACCTCCGAAGTAAGTAGATGTCCACAAACCTGCCATCCTTCTTGGTTAGTCTCAGGAGAGACACCAGCAATTGAACGGGCATGAAAATCCAGCAATGTGCCTGGGGGAAAAAAAGGTCATTTTTGTTTTTTTCGTTTATTCTTTTAGCGTGAGCTGAGACAAAAAATAATACAAAGTAAATCCAACGTTGTTGCTTCAATGTCATTTTCAAAGGACTGAACTAACCGTTTTTCCTTTAAAGGCGGGTCCCCTCTAGAACAAGCTCTGACGCGTGTTGCACGGCTCCTCGGAGGAAGTCCGTGCCGCCACATTCCACGTTCTGCCTGTTCCGTGTGAGGTAGTACAGGTACGAGGGTTGGAGGGGACGGGGGGGAGGATGAAGCTGGCAGAGTCACTGCCTGTACCGTAGCTGTTCTGTGAGAGATGGGACTTCCGTCCCCAGTACTGTGCCTTCCATAGACATTCGATTCACTAGAAACAGCAGTAATACGTGTAACAGGTTGACTGTCCTGCCTGGGCTGAGTTGCCTGGTAGTAGAGCGATTACCGTCACCGGCGAATGAATTGTGCTGACTGGTGTCTTCTGCCTGTTATTTTTTGCAATTCATTTTCTATTCATGTGAAGGAAGGAGGGTAAGGAAGAGGCAAGGAACAGGTCATTTAAACCTAAAACGAATGTCATTACTTCAGCTTCGGGTCCTTTTAACCTCTTAACCTCTGTTGGTGAGATCATGTCTGTTTAATGAGAAGATCCGTGTATTGCCTTAAGACATAGATACCTTGGCAATCCCATGGTGTTACACAAGAAACAAACCTGTCAAACAGGTTAAAAACAGGCTGGGCCAGAGGAGCTTGGAAGCGTTTTTATATGAATATCACATACATGGCAAGCATGGACTGACTGTAAGGTTTATGTGCTGACAGTAGGGTTTGTAGTGGAAAAATATTGACCCCAAGGGGAGGATCTAGTAGCAGGAGATCATATTTCCTGATGACAGTTGCTGAAGGAAATCTTGATGCTGAAGGTCACCAGGCCCTGCCAGGGGGGATAACGTTTTTCTATTGTAAGAATTAAAAGGGTGGTTTTATATTTGCCTTATGAAACCATCCTCAAAAACATGGGAAAAAATATGATGATGTTATCTGGTCAACTGTAATGCATTATTCAGCTGTTGACATCTTAGAGGGCAATATCAGGTTTTATTTTCAATTCTGTGGTTTTCTAAAAAGCATGGAGATGCTGTTACAAATATGTGATGAGGAATAATCTGTCTCGACCTTTTAGATAAACTGAGTTGTTGCAAACACACATGCACATTATAAATAAATGCAAACACGCACAAACATGGGTGAATATATGCAGCAAAAAAATGACTGACGAGTATAAAGATACCTAAGAAGACTTGTGTTATTAAAGTAGGACCATGTGCCATACGAGATTTCACTTCTCGGGCTGCTGGTTCTGCTCTTAGTGGCTGCTGATGCTCCCATCTTTACTGAGACCCGTTATAGCATGAATCCAGAACCACGTGGATATTTCTGCGGCTCTCGGCTTCCTCTCTTACTGACCTTGTTTGCCAGAAAATTATACAAGCGACTCCAGTCTAAGCAGAATGATTTAGCTGAGCCTTAAGGGATAAAAATGCAAAGTACGTTGTGGTTGTAGTATATGTAATGGAGCACTTCCAGGCTGGAACTATTCCCAAACACCCGTCCCCCTCTCTCCCGCATTCAATTTGCAGTGATATGGTTTTTCAGCATTATTGTGGCTCGCTTCTATGAGAACCTAAGCCTTTGGTTCAATGCACCAGATAAGGTCATAGAAATTAAAATCATAATGAGACATTTTCTCCTGCAGGCTTATGGTTCTTCCATAAATGCTTTAAGTGCTGCAACTGCGCAAGTGGACAACCTTTTCATATAGCTTTAGTGCATTGACAGCATGGGGGGTGAGAGTGGACTCGGAGGAGCTCCGTCTCGGAGCTCACTTATTGTAAGAGCTACTTCTAAGAGCGTTCTTTAAAAGAAAAGTTAACCATAACATAAAAATTGTATACTGGGTCAGACCGAGGGATCCAAAAGCCCAATATCCTATTCTAACAGTGGCCAATTCCAGGTCACAAATGCCTGGCAGGATCCCAAACATTAGAAGATCCCATACTGCTAACACCAAGGGATAAGTAAGTAGTGCCTTTCCCCCAAGTCCATTTTATGCAATTCTCTTAAGAAACTTGTCCAAACATTTTTTTTTAAACCAGTCTGCACTAGCTACCTTTACCACTCCTCTGACATGAATTCAGAACTTAATTGTGCAATTGAGTGAAAGAATTTTCTCAAATTTAATGTGCTACTTGCTATTTTATGGAGTGTCCCCGTAATTTTTTGTATTATTTGACAGAGTAAATAACTGATTCACATTTACCCATTCAATTCCACTCCTTATTTTATGGACCTCTATCATATCACGCCTCAGTCATCACTTCTCAAAGCTGAACAGCCCCTAACCTTCTCTGTACCTTCTCCGGTTTACTATATCTTATTGAGATGCGGAGACCAGAAATGCACACAGTATCTAGGTGGTGGTCTCACCATAGAGTGATACAGAGGTATTATGACATTCTTTGTTTTATTCTCCATTCCTTTCCTAATAATTGTTACCATTGTTTGTTTGCTTTTTTGGACCGCTGCTGCACATCAAGCCAAGGATTTCACAGTATTGTCCACAATGGTTCCCAGATCCTTTTCCTGGATAG